>NC_064856.1:3602637-3687637 GCF_024139225.1 Suncus etruscus | reverse complement strand
TGTAGAAACGGAACTGGAATGAGGGGAGGACATAGTTGGTGATGGGTATTCCCCTGACTCAATGTTAATATGTACCTAAAATACTACTGTGAAAGATGTAAGCCATTATGGAAAAAAAATGTGTTTTTAATCAGAAACTTTCTTTGACTTACATGTATTATTATATCAATTATATTATATATTATGTTATGTCACTATATTACGTTATATTAGTTTACCTCATTATGTTAATCAATTTTGTCTCTTGAATAAATTCTTACAATAAAAAAAAGAATTAAAAATAAAAAAAAGTCATCATACACTAGGAAAAAAGTACTTGCAGAAGATATAGCTGGTGATGGATTATGCAGAGAACAGAACACTTCTGACCCCAAACAATAAGAACATAGTCAGACATTATAAATGAGCCAACAGTTTAACAGACCCATGACTAAAGAAGATACATATGAAAATATGTATATATGCACTTATATAAAAAGGAGCTTCATAACATACCAGCGAAATACAAATTAAAATAATGTTATCACTACACATTTACTCTAATGTCAATGCCTAGAACTTGGCAGCACCAAACTCAGGTTAGGATGTGCCACAAAAGAAACTCTTATTTATTGATGGTGGGAAATCAAATTGAACTGTCATCTTGGGAAATAGCTTGCTGTTTCCTTATGAAACAAAGGATATTTTCATCATAATGATCCAACTATTATTCTCCTTGAAATACTCCAAAAAGTTGAAAACATATTTATTTTAAAAAATTCCATTAACTGTTTATAGCAGCTTTCTTGCCAAAATATAAAAATAAACAAAATGTCTGTTAGTCAGTGATTAACAAATTGTAATATATAGACAATGAAATGGAATGTTCATTGTAAAATAAAAATAAACTATGAAGCTATGACAAGATATAGAAGAATAATAGGACACATTTCTCAAATGTGCAAAAGAAGCCGCTCTGAAAAGTCTCCATTTTGTATCATTCTATCTAAACATACTGTTTAATGGAAAATTATGAAAACAGCAAAAAAGATGAGATATTGCCAGCAATTGGATAGGAAATAACAGTATTTAAGGTAATAAAGCTAGACTGCATATCATAATGATGTGTACAAACCATTGTTGTTTATAAAATCCTATGAAATGTGCAATGCTAAGAGTAAATCATAAAAATGGCCTTCGGGACTGAAGCAATAATACAGTGGATAGGGTCCTTGTCTTGCCTCTTGCATGTAGCCAACTCAGGTTCAGTCCCCAATGCTACAAAGTTCCCCCAAATCCACCAGGAGAGATTCCTGAGCACAGCCCTGGGCACTACTATTTGTGGCCCAAACAAAGCAAAACAACAAAAAATCATGACTTATGGTGATTATGATATATCAACAGAAAAGGTAAGCATGCTATAATAAATATACTACTCTTGGGGCCAGAGTGATGGAGCAGCGGTAGGGCGTTTACCTTGTACAAGGCTGACCTAGGACAAATCACCTTTGATCCTCCAGCGTCCCATATGGACCTCCAAGCCAGGAGTGATTTCTAGCTCATAGCCAGGAGTAACCCCTGAGAGTCACTGGGTGGCCCCAAAACAAAAAACAAACAAACAAAAATAAATAAATATACCACTCTGATGGTAAGTCTTCATGGAAAGGGAAACTGTGGATATGATGATCAGGAGGCATATGGAATATTTCTCTTGCTTTATCTCTAAATTTTTCTATAAGCTCAAACATTCTAAAACTCTTTCTACAACAAAAAGAGATAGTAGGACATATTCTACAGAATTATGGAAGCATAAAAATGAAATCATCGGGGCCGGTGAGGTGGCGCTAGAGGTAAGGTGTCTGCCTTGCAAGCGCTAGCCAAGGAAGGACCGCGGTTCAATCCCCCGGCGTCCCATATGGCCTCCCCAAGCCAGGGGCAATTTCTGAGCAATTAGCCAGAAGTAACCCCTGAGCATCAAACCTGTGTGCCTCCTTCCAAAAAATGAAGTCACCAAAATGAAACTACAGATTTATCTAACAAAATAGATGAATATCAAATACATTTTATTAAGTAAAGATCATTGTCATACATTTGCACTAATCAATTTAATCATTTGAGTAAGTAAAAGCTACAGAAAAATACCATGGTTATTGATAAAGGATACTAGGGTGACTAGCTTGAACATATGAGAATTTGGGGGATTCAAAATTGTTTAATACTTTGATTGATATAATGAGTATGCAACTTTTCAGTTGTGAAATCTCTCAGAAATATACAGTAGAAAAAGTAGATTTTACTGTAATTAAACATGTAAAAGTAATTAAATGTAGGCCAATAGGTAATTTTTCTTGGAAAATAAAGATGGCCTTAAAGTAGCTGTGTACTCTGACAATATTTATTTAATATATATATATATATATTTCATATGTATATATATTTGGTTTGGGGGCCATACCTGGTGATGCTCAGGGGTTACTCCTGGGTATGCACTCAGAAATCGCTCCTGGCTTGGGGGACCATATTGGACACTGGGGGTAGAATCGCGGTCTGTCCTAGGTTAGAGCTTGCACCACCACTCTGGCCCCTCTGACATTATTTATTTGAGCACATAAGAATACTCTCAAAGGAATGCATTTGCGTACTAAGAACAAAACCTGGATGCCATCTCAAACACTTTACATTTAAATTAAAAGAATCTAATTTGGTAAGTTTTTACCATAATATGAACAATTACATCATTCAGAGTTTAATGGAAATTATAAAGCAGACTGCACATGCATTTAATACAATCCTTGAGTAAACTTTTAGCATGGATGTTTATCTTTATGAAGTTCATTCTGATACTTATTGTATACAAATAAATTGATACAAGGCTCTGAATGCTGACCCTTTATTTTCTCAAAATCCAACTTACTCTCTTAACTGTCTTCTTGGAGTCATACATATATTCTAGTACCCAGAAGACGTATCAACCTCAACTAGAAAAATTGCCATCTATGTATAAACATTTTATTTGAAGTCATGATTCTAGATGTAAGGGGGAATGGAGTCAACAAGAGCTGCAAGACTCTCTAAAATACATATAACTGAGGACTATAAAATGGCTCGGTGGCTCAAAATGCTTATCTAGCAAACTAAAGGCCCTGAGTTCAAACCCAGGTCCTACCAATTCCAAACAGCACTGCTGTTTGGGATACCCTCAAAAAAAGGCCTAGAATATAACAGTAATTTGATTGTACTCACAACAAGCAAGTGACTGCAATCTGAATCCCTTAAACCTCACATGTACTACAGCAATCTTGATAATCTTATTCTGTGGGGACCTCGGAGACAGAGAAACAAACAAATAAAATCAGAGGTCATTTTGCCATACTAACTTTATTTACTCAGTGATTTGATAACCTCTCCATTTTCATATATCTTACCCACTGGTATGTTGGCAGCTATATAAAAGTCACTGTTTTTTTTTAACAATTAATTCTTACAACTCTGTTATGTAAGGTATTGTGATAGATTCAAATTTGGGTTTTGGTGGTAAAAAGAGAGATGAAGGTCCTAAGGTACCTCTCCAAATTAGGAAGGATTTAAAAAGAAAGTTGTTTGTAATGACACAGTGGGATCAGAGTTGTGATGAAGTCTCTGAGACTACATGGGAGCAGGAAGCTCCTTCCAAACAGGACACTATACTGAAGAGTTGTGGTTTGTAAGAAAAAACTTATGAGCATTTGCATGCCTGATATTGTTATCAATACATGATCAGTTTGGTTGGAAAATAAACAGTGAGAGAAGGAAACATGAACCTTAATGGATTCAAAGCTTAGAGTAAATTAATTATTAACCCTCCAACTAATAAGTGCTTAATAATATACAAACCATAAACTTTTGTTTGTTTTGTAACCACACCAAGTGCTCGGGCTTACTCCCGACTTCATTCAAGAATCATTTCTTGAGGGAATGATTGGGGATTGAATCCAAGTTGACTGAACACAAGGCAAACATCCTTCCTACTGTACTATCTCTCTGGTTTAAACTTTTTCAACTAAAAATATCTATTCAATTATTTGTAGAAAGCAATTGATGTGATCCAATGGACTCTAAATGGAAACAGAGAAAAATATATTAGAGAGATAATTCTATCCATAAAACATATAAGTTAACCTCTAATTAGAAATTATGTTTTGATATTAGAGTGACTAGTAATAGAAAACAAACTTTTTACTAAATGTTAGTTTGGTAAAAATTTAAAAAATGTGTGTTAAATAGCTTTTATAAAAACCCTCTACACTCTTGACCTGAGTGACTTTTGACAAATTTCTTTTCAGAAATCAATAACAATTTTCTTTTATGTATTTCCTGCAACAAAATCTTCTGCATATTTTATCTTGTATCTTTCTATAGAATTCATCATTTTAAAAAAGACAATTTATTAAATTAAAAAATACCTGTCTTGTCTGCAATATACTTTAACCCAAAATACTAATTTGCTTTACTCACCTGAGAAATGGTTCTCACTAGTTACATAAAGATTGAAGGTATATATAAAATTACTTACCCAGTAATTTAAATGTTTTATATAAATTCTCTCTTAAATCTTAAACCAAAAAAAATGGTACAAAATGTCACAAGCTTAACCATATGCTGATATGTTCTACTTCTTAAAATGTTTTTTATTAAGTAGATTTTTTAAATCACTGTGAGATACATAGTTACAAAGTTATTGAAGATTGAGTTTCAATCATATAATATCCAAAACCTATCCCTTCACCAGTGCACATTTTTGCCACCAATGCCCCCAGTTTCCTGCTCAAACTCTCCCTGCCATCCTCTCTCTAGTCTATGGCAAAGATACTTCTCTCTTCTCTCTTTTTCTCTTTCTCCCCTCTTTCTCTTTCTCATCCTTTCTTCCCTTTAGACACTGAACAATTGGAACTACATTAAACTATGGAAATGACAAAACACACACACACACACACACACACACACACACACACAAAAAGACTGCCCAATGATTGGGAGGATTATTCACCTGATATAGGGTGTTTATTCATTTGATATAGGGTTAATATCTAAGATGTATAAGACACAGGTAGAGATTAACCAGAAAAAATATCTGTTCTCCTCTAATGATCAAGTGTGAAAAAAATTATTCTTTTAGCATGCCATAAGTTGTTTAACTATGGATTCAAAATTGATCATATGAAGCTGGAGCTGTAACGCAAGGGATAAGGAGTCTGCCTTGACCACGCTAGATTAGGACAGACAGCGGTTCGATCCCCCAGAGTCCCATATGGTACCCCCAAGCCAAGAGCGATTTCTGAGTGCATAGCCAGGAGTAACCCCTGAGCGTCACCAGGTGTGGCCTAAAAAATTGATCATACATTTATGGTTCTCACTTTAAAAAATGTCCATCCCGGGGCCGGCGAGGTGGCGCTAGAGGTAAGGTGTCTGCCTTGCAAGTGCTAGCCATGGTTCAATCCTCTGGCGTCCTATATGGTTCCCCCAAGCCAGGGGCAATTTCTGAGCACTTAGTCAGGAGTAACCCCTGAGCTTCAAAAGGGCGTGGCCTAAAAAAAAGTCCATCCTTAACTCTTTGTTTTCTCAAAATATTCATGATTTTAATGCAAAGTACAGTGATCGGCAACCTGCGGGTCACGAGCCACACCCGACTCTTTCCACTTTTAATTTGGCTCTTCTGTGTGCCGAGCAGCTGCTCCAGGAGTCAGGACTCTGCTCCTAGCCTCTGTCAGTGCCAGTGCGCACCCCATGTGCAGCCCCGGTGGCCGGCTCCAAGAGTGTAAGATGATACCCAGTATTATCCCCAAACAAAGGTGTTCCCCCAAAGTCATCCTTTCTTAAACCTCTTCCTTTGATATGTAAAAGCCCACTGAAATGTACTTTTGTCTCTCTCTGTGTCTCTCTGTTTCTCTCTCTGTGTCTCTGTCTCTCTGTTTCTGTCTCTGTCTCTCTTTGTTTCTCTGTTTCTCTCTCTGTTTCTCTGTCTCTCTGTCTGTCTCTCTGTCTCTCTCTGTCTCTCTCTGTCTCTCTGTCTCTGTCTGTCTCTGTCTGTCTCTGTCTGTCTCTGTCTCTGTCTGTCTCTGTCTCTGTCTCTGTCTCTCTCTCTCTCTCTTTCTCTCTCTCTCTCTCTCTCTCTCTCTCTCTCTCTCTCTCTCTCTCACAATCTAAACCCTCCTGGTATCGGGAATTGGTTTTAATAAAGAAAGAGGTGTTCTAGCTTTTTGTGCTCCAGACAGAGAGTACAAGGTTAAAGGCCATGGACTCCATGCTCATCCTTTCCTGGCTAGCTTGATTTATTATTTCTTTCCTGCTACCCTTCTTCTTCAGACCAGGTTGGGTGGGGTTTAGAAATACAGTGTCTGGAGTGATCTTAAAACACATATTTTATTTTGCACGAGAGTATCTTCCATGAAGGGGTTCTCAACCCAGAGTTTTCTTTTCCGTGGATTTTCATGTTCAGAGTACTCATGCTAAAGTTGTGAGCTAATGCCCTTAACTGTTGTTTTTCCTATTGATTATGACTTTCTGCATAATATAAGTGCCAATCAGAAATTTTTTGCAAGAGTGGAAATCTCCTACTCAGACACAGCTATCCCAGAATCAGATTCTGTTTTGAACACATCCATCTTATGTCTCACTGTAAAAACTACTTGTGAAACTCCCCTGCAGAGAAATATTAAGTTCATAGCAAAAATGAACAATGTCTGCCAAATACGCAAGCTTAGCTACCCATTCCTTGTCCAACTGGGGCTGTACAAAGTCAGAGTTCTGCTCTCACAGGAACTGTACTACTTCTTACCTCTTGCCAACAAGGCGAGAGAGCACCCTTCCCCTGAACAGCCACTTCACTTCTTCATGGGGAAGATGCTAGTAGTGGGCATTCATACTCACACCCAGGGTGGTGAATAGCCTGGAATTGATCACAATTGTGATTTGCACAAATTATCTTTACTGTGTCATCTGTCACAGAGTTTAGTTCAGCAAGGAGTTTTTTTTTTTAATCCAGTCTATCATAAAATGAGTGGATCCAATGTACGGGTGTGCATCTTCTGTTTCTTGTGACTACTCAAAAACACTGAGTCATGCACAGTGCATAATCTGTACATACATCAACACATCAGATTATTATTCTGGGTGAAATGAGTCAGAAGGAGAGGTGTAGACACAGAATAATAATTTGTGGCATATAAGAATAATAAATGGCAATATGGTAATAATATCTAGAGAAAATAGGGATGAGGGACAGAAGGACTAGTCCATGATAGGAAGCTTGCCATAAAAAGTGGCGAGTTCCGTTAGAATAGAGAAAGGTACATTACGACATTGATAGTTGGAACTTTGAACAAGAACTGGATGATGAAAATGGATAAGTGACATGCATGGTACCCTTTAATTAATAATATTGCAAACCACGGTGTCATAAGGAAATTTTGCAAACCTCAGTGTCATAAAGGAAAAGAGAAATAGAGAGAAAAAAGCAAAATGCCTGCCCCTGACATAGGCAGAGGAGGGTGAAGGGGAAGGAAACAAGGGACATTGGTGATGGGGAAAGGGTGGTGTACATTCTATGATTGAAACACAAGTATGAATAACTTTGTAACAAATATGCTTAAATAAAAATTATTTTTAAAATGTTTCATTGACTCTATTTTAATTCCTTTATGATATGATATCATATGCCTTTAACAAAGTGTCATTTTTGTTTTTGTGTGTATTTTAGTTTGGTTTCCTGCACCACACAGCAAGTGTCAATAGATTTTTTTTCTTTCAGTGAAATCACTTTTCTTTGGATCACTGTTCTTGCTTTTAAAGATTGTTAAAAGGCTTTTCTCTTTTACCTGTTTCATCTCCATATTGTAGGATTTCAAATTTTCAGCATATTTTGGTTATCAAGAGGAAATGTTTAGAAACGTTTTGCTTCCTTATTATCAGAAATCAAAGCATTTTTCCTTGAGAAGGGTGTTCACTATCCAGAATTAACAATCAGTGGATTCAAAAACTGTGTTTCATGGTGGATGTTACTTCACATCCAAATCAGCTTAATCATAAACTACAGGGGAAAGGAAACACAATTTTTGATGTTAGAAGAAGTTATTTCTTTTGAAAACAAATTATCTGTTTTTGCTCAAGATTTTGACAGAGAAACTTTGATTCACCTTCCAAACCTGTTGAAACATTGCCAAGAAAATAATTCTGATATTGACATCACCTATTTTAAAACAGCACTTTTAAATATGAGGGAAGCTTTCTCAAGAGGTTTCAGGATTTCAGAAACAGCAAAGCGAAGTTGGCCTTTGTTAAAAAAAAAAAAAAAAAAAAAAACTCTGGATGCCACTGTAACAGAATTAATTTTTTCTCCCTTTAATATCGACATTGGCAACTTTGAAATGCAATTTCTGGATTTTAAAAACAAAGAACTGTGGAGCTCGCAATTTGAACATCTTTGTGCTAATTTAGAAAGATTGGAGAAACACAAATGTGAACTTAGTTCACAGCACAAGTGGTCTGCTTTGAAAGACCTGGAGAAGGAAGATATGTTGATTTTTTAACACCTGGAATAGTATTCCTGACTCATATAATCAACTAAAATAGCTAGCTTTTGTTGTTTTTTCTTTGTTTGGGTCTACATATTTATGCGAACAATCATTTTCAAGCATGAATCTTATCAAGAGTCAATTGAGAAATCGTCTCATTGATGAGAACCTGGAATCATGCTTAAAATGAAAAACAACAACATACAAACCTGACTTACTCAAACTATCCAAGAAAATGCAAGGCAATATTCACATTAGTGTTTGTGACTTTGTCAGTCATTACAGGATGTAATTTTCTCTACATTGTAAGGCAAATTTTATGGAATATAATGTCATCGATAAATAATATCATTCTAAATTTTTTGTTTTATTAGTTGTGTTATTTGTATCCTCCTGACCTATGTGGATACTTGCATGCAGAATATTCTCAATAAAAACTTATTGAAACTAAAAACAGTGTACCATCCTATGTATTTTCGGTTTTAAAAATGTGGCTCTCGAGGCCAGAGAGATAGCATGGAGGTAAGGCATTTGCCTCTCATGCAGGTCGGTGTCCCATATGGTCCCCTGAGCCTGCCAGGAGCGATTTCTGAGCATAGAGCCAGGAGTAACATCTGAGTGCTGCCAAAACAAAACAAAACAAAACAAACAAAAAATGTGGCTCTCAAAATAAATTTCAATCGTGGTTTTGGCGAGATTTGGCTCAGTTGAAAAAAAAGGTTGCCGACCACTGGCATAGTAAATTCCTCTTTTTTTCTGGGTACCATTCTGTTTACTTTTATTTTTTCTCTCTTGTACTATAGATTTTATTCTCCTTCTTATGCACAGAACATTCTGAGGTTTAATTGTGTTGATAATTTAGCAATAGACTGAGGTGATGTTTGTAAAGGGGTGCTCTGACAGTTCAAAGTCAGAACTAAACAGCAACCCAGCTGACATTTAGAAAGTTGAAGAATTATCAAGAAGCCAACATCTTGCTTGTTTTCTCAATGAACTAAGCAGTAGTGGAAAGATTTCTCTTCCTCATAGGCTCCTCTAATATTCTGCCAAATACTTTTACAGTTATTTAGCTGGAAGTCTTTTCTTCAAATTTCTTCTAAGCAGGGTTACAGGTGTGCTGTCCAAAACATCCTTTCATATGGATAACATGTTGCTTTAAGCAAAAGGACACACTCTTACAATAAATGTTCTAGGTGGGCCTGCTCCAAAAAAGTCTTGACAGGCTGAGAAAAAAAATGAAAAGATTCAAGTGTGAAATTTGATGAAGTTGTCAATGCCAACACATGAAGTTAAAAGCACTCACACCATTTACCAGACAGACCTACTCAAGTTTGTAAATTGACCTGTTTCCTGGAAAGTTCTTCATAAATCGTATGTGTCCCATAATTATTTCAGTGAAGGTCTTCTACAAACTTCTTCTATGCTAGAAAATCATCCGTTACTGAAATTCATAAGGCCATCACCAATTTCACTTAGGCAACTTTTCTTTTGGCCTTCTCAACTAATCTAAAATTTAGAGATATTGGGATATGAAAAATAATTATCTCATCCTTGTGAATTTCCATTTCTGTTTCCTTAGCCTATGGTCAAGTGGTAAATATGGCAGGGAGAGCACAAAGATGATGAAAGTGGCTCTGATGGACAAAAGGAGAGAAACCAAATTTCAACAACATACCCTAGGAGATTAATATTTGATCATTTTTAAACACCTGTATTCAAGGTCTCTCTTTCCTACAATAAACAAAAATATTTTAAATATATTTATGCTATATTAGTAGAAATGTAAGTGTATTATTTATACCTGATTTGAGGGGTTTTTTTTTCAGAAATAGCAACTCAGTAAAATATTAATTTTGTTTAAAACTATGCCTGGGAAGAGGGAAGGATTTCAAAGTTTTGTTTGCTCTCTCTCTTTCTCTCTCTCTCTCTCTCTCTCTCTCTCTCTCTCTCTCTCTCTCTCTCTCTCTCTCTCTCTCTCAGTACTTAAAGTTAACATACGATGAAGACCAAATAATAATACTTTACCAAAATAAAAGAAAGAAAGGTTCTGTATTCTGTGTGTTTGACTGAAGGAAAGGGTTTTATTTGCAGTACTCTTTGAATGTACAATTTTTAAACAAAGTGTAGAGAGTTAATGAACAGACTGTTTCCCTGTGTCGGGCCCCTGAACAGAATGACTTCATTCAGGGCTACTGCTCACGCATGGAAAGTGTTGGTTAAAAAAAATTCCACAGAGTTCAGACGACCTTTTCCTAACTTTCATTTTTTTCCCCTGTTTGTCTTTCGGTCTAAGCCAGGGATAACATAAATATTCATCAGCTGATATTTACAGTAGCTGTGAAGTTATGAATGAGGCCAGAAGGCTTCCCTCCTCTCCCAACTATAGAATGGCAGATCCCCACTTAGATTTTAGCCAATTAACACTTTCTCAGATGCCCCAAAAGCTGTTCAAATTCAGCCTTCTCTCTTTCTCCCCTCTCTAAGCTCTCTCTCTCTCTAAGCTCTCTCTCTCTCTCTCTCTCTCTCTCTCTCTCTCTCTCTCTCTCTCTCTCTCTCTCTCTCTCCCTCTCCCTCCCTTCCTCTCTCTTTTTCTCTTTCTTTCTCTCCCTCTCCCTTCCCATAATGCTCAAAGCAAAATTGCTGTCTGCTTAATGTTTACCCTGGGATTATAGGAGAAGAAAAAGAAAAACATTACTTTGCCAAGTTTTCAACTTTCGGATGCCTTGACGTAACAGGCAAATGTGTTAGTAGCTCAAAACATTTGGAATTTATATCAATGGTCATGATGGTTGTGGGTTTCCTTTTTATATAAAATACCAGACAGAGACCTGAGGCATTTACTGTCGGAAGAATGGGGGAAATAGCCGTAGCTTTGATCTTTTTCTGCTGCTTGTTAATCACCTGGGCAGGTGTTGGAGAGAAATGTTGGAAAACACTTTTGAATAGACTTCAAATAAGTTTCAATGTTAAAAAAACAACCTCACGCAATCTGGGCTTGTCACAGGGTTTAGAATACTGGTGGTTTTCTGTAACCCATATTTTTCACGAATCAACCCTTTGGAATATGGGGGATTTTGGTTGGTTGATTAGTTGTTGTTGTTGTTTTTATTTTCCAGGAACTCATATTTAGAGGATGAATTGTGAACAGAAGCAAATAGTGTGTGGTAACAGCATTCTAATCAATTCATCAATATCTAGTAGTTTGTAAATATAAATGATTTTATAGATAACATATATATTGTCAATGTATAATATTTCTTTATCCTTTGCTTATTGATAAAGCTAAAAATATTGTATGTCCTTGTTTCTGTTGTTATCATGCATGAGCTAAAACATGAGGATCTTTTTTTTCTTTTTGCTCAGGGCTTATTCTTGCTTCTGTACTCAGAGGTAACTCTTAGTAGGGTTCAGGGGATCATATATGGTTCCATGGAACAAACCTGAATCAGCTGCATCAAGACAAATGTCCTACCCACTTCCATTTTTTCCACCCTAGCTGTAACTATTTTTAATTTTTTTAATTTGAAGCAACATTCATATTTTTCTACAGTTGTTTCATATCAGTTTACAATTTTAACACAGTGCATATGGCTCTCATATTTTCACATTTCAATATCAATTATCTTTTGTCTTTTTGATAAATGCTATTTTAATTAACATGACATGATGTCATCGTTTTTATTTTTATTTTACTAATGATTTATTAGTGGAGAAACAAATACTAAGACCTGAATGAAGTTAAAGCAATATTAGAAATGATGAGTCATCACATATGACCAAAGACATTTGGAGAGCTAAATGAGTTGTATCAGAAAAGAAATCACTTTTATCATTTACCACTACTGAGTATTCTGATCTGAAAGTAACAGTAAAAAAAATACTAGATCATTTCCTGTAAAATATTTGTTAAGGCACACTAAAGCATAGTCTCAAAACAAACTCAAATTAGGTTTGAAGAGAGAGAGATCAAACCAATAGAACACATGATTTGTCTGCCTGAAACCATGAGTTGTTCCTCAGTAGTCCATGTCCCTTCACAAAAAGGACACTAGATTTAGCTCTGGAGGCCTCAGCACTCCAGACAAAGCTGAGAAACACCATGTTACCAATAATCTAATCCTAACGAAACATTTATTGCTATTATGTTATCATATAAGAAACTAACTTGATTCAATGGTAATATTTTTAATTTTAAAACATTTTTGTTTATTAATATCTTTAAGTACCATGGTTACAAATCTGTTTGTAATTGGGTTTCAGTCATAAAACAGTACACACCCCTTCACCAGTGCAACTTTCTCACTACCAATACCCCCATCTCCCTCCTCCCCCACCCCATGCCTGTCTTTGAGACACCTATTCTTTTTCTATCACTCACTACTATTGCCATGATAGTTGTTGATGTAGTTATTCCTCTAACTGCACTCGCCACTCTTTGTGGTAAGCTTCATAACATAGGTTGGTCCTTCAGCCCTCATCTCTATTGTCTCTGGATATTATTACCATACTATCTTTTCATTTTCTTAAATCCCACAGATGAGTGAGACGATTGTGTGTCTATTTATCTCCCTTTGTTTTATTTCATTCAGCATAAAAGTTTCCATGTCCATCCTTGTATAGAAGAATTTCATTAGAATTTTTCTGATGAGTGCATAGTATTCCATTGTGTATATGTATCACAGCTTCTTTAACCACTCATCTGTTGTTGGGCATCTGGGTTGTTTAACAGATTCTGACTATTGTAAATAGAGCTGCAATGAACGTAGACCAATGGTGATGTTTTTAAAATGTAATACATATAAATGTGTAAAGAATGACTTTTGATTTGGGGCACAATTAAACAAAGACTTTTAAATTAAACAAAGATTTTTATTTGATTACCTTTTTAAAAGGGGATATATACATATAAAATGCCTATTTCTAGAGTTCCAGATTTTCTATCATCTTTTTGGTTTCTCCAGAAATGCTACATTGTGTCCACTTCTACCTTGTATGTTCAAGTATACTGCTAGCATTTTCAACAGCTCAAGAGAACTTTAGATCAGTTGACATACATTCCTGTTTAGTTCATAGTTCTTTCATGTGTTGTATATTATAACTCAAATAATTTACTTTGAGAGGTGACATTGCCAACAATTTTACTGGAAGAATGAATAGAAACTGGGGATCTGTGGGGGAAAACTCAATACATTAAGTCCTCTGATTGTCACAAATTTTATCTATGTCACCACTCTCATTGTCTATTAGATTTAGTCTCACCTTATTGGACTCTGCTACCAAATTATCATCAGTGTACCCTATACAGTTTTTACCCTTTTGAGTTTTCTTGGGAGGTGTTATCTTTCTTCTCTCTTCACTTCAATGATCTTAATGATTTCTAAACCTTTTCACACAAAAATGTATGTTCTGTCTATACATGTTCTGATCAACTTCATGACAAAAGTAAAATAGATTTTTATTCCCATTTCTTCTGAAAATCTACTACTACGAAAATCTTCAACTATTAGTTCTCTAGATTAATGTATGCTCAGTTTTTGGTTCTGGTCCTACGCTAGGGTGTGATCTGGTGATGGGATATTGGATTATATTCCCTACATGATAATTACTTGGTTAATTCTTCTTCCACCACCTATTTCTTGTCAATAAAAGCAGGGGTCTGAGGAAGGCAGAGGCTCATTCTTCAGTCTTCTTCCACTGAGCTTCGTTCCATCTTAGGAGCAGAAAGCTTGGGCACTGGATTTCCTGAACCTGTTCTTGTACCTCTTCACTCTGTAGATGATTTCCTTCGTTGATGTTTGCTTCTAGGCCTGCATCTCACCAGATCCTCATTTTGGAGCTCTTCGATCCACTAATACTCAGTATCTGATAACATAATCAATAAAATAGAAAGTTGGAAGGGGTTTCAAGTTACTACCATAAGATCAGAGTCCAGAGTTTTAGAGAAGACTACTTTGCTATAAAACATGTTTTTAGCTTGTTTAGGTTGAGGACGCCCTGAGATGACTAATTTCCAACTCCTTGGAGGCAAATTCATTCCCAATCATGTTTGATGATCTGGAAAATTCACTGCAACTTTCTTCTTCCATATAGTACTTTTAATATATAAAAATAGAGAATTAGGGGCCAGTGAGGTGGTGCTGGAGGTAAGGTGTCTGCCTTGCAAGCACTAGCCAAGGAAGGACCGCGGTTTGATCCCCCGGCGTCCCATATGGTCCCCCAAGCCAGGGGCAATTTCTGAGCGCTTAGCCAGGAGTAACCCCTGAGCATCAAATAGGTGTGGCTCCCCCCCAAAAAAACAAAAAATAAAATAAAATAAAATAAAATAAAATGGAGAATTAAATCACACAACTTTAAATTTTATCATTTTGAAGTAATAATCATCTCATGTTTAAAAATAAAATTTAAACTAGAAATAGCCTGACTAGAATTAGAATAAACATTTTTGTTAAAATTCCTTACTGTTAAGCTTTGATTTGTCTTTAGTCTTTTATTCAATTGATACTGGATGAGTTATAACCCTTCAGAATACTTAAAGAGAAAATAACAATTACTCTGAGAATATAGAGCTACAGAAGTAATGTGTCCCACAAACCAAAGGTAGCAGAACAGCAATTTAATAAAAAATAAAAGCAATGTAATCAACTTTATGGGAATATAAAAGGGAAAAACTTGTTGCTTTTAAATTTTACTAGCTAGGTTTCTGAAAACCTGCCTGTCTTATGTAGTTTGATAGTCCAACATTTCTTGATATTTAGAGAAATACCAAAATCCTCTCCTTTGCTTGAACTAATTTCAACAGTTATTTAGCTATTGTTTGTGAATATTAAGAAAAATTAATTTTCTTCAAAAGATGAAAGAATGATTATTTCTCACCACTTCTTAGGAAATAATTGATTAATCATGTGTGGCATATAGATTTTACCCAATCTCTGTGGCACAGACCATGGAAAACATTCTCCAGAGAGCATGTACAAGGACTTGCCCATTAAAGACATACAGTATTTGGCTACATGATTTGCTATATTCTGACCAATTCTCATAGTTGATATTTATAAAATTCTTTACTATTATAAATGCAATTAGGTAATTTCCTTTGAAATAAGTGCAGTATAATCAAAGACATTTTTAATGATGAAATGTTCTCTTGAAAAACATTTTCTCCTTATTAAAATAATGTCATTTTAAATTTCTTTGGTTTTGAAATCAAACAAAATTTTACAATAGCAGTTTATTATGAAATCCTAATATAAAATATACATATATAAATAGTCTTAGAAAGTTCTGTTAAATTGTGGATTACAATGTTCTTTTTAAAAAAAATTTATTGAGACCATTGTGAATTACAAGCCTTTCATAGTTGTATTTCAGGCATATAGTGACAGTGAATTAAGGCCATTCCCACCACCAGTGTTGACCTCCCTCCAACAGAGTTCCCAGCATGCATCTCATACCTCCACCCTTAGCCCCTTGGTCTATCAGTGTAATAGGTCCATTTTTTGTTTAGCTTGTTATAGTTTGGGTCTCTTGATTCTACTGTTGTTGACTTTGGCTTGGGTATTTAGTACTGACCATTTTTTTTCACCCCTCAATCACTGTTTTTCCCTCTTTTCAAGTTGTAGAAAGACATAGAAAGAAATATGAGGTAAAACAAAGTGATTCATATTCTGAGGTTCTATTCATGTTCCAAGGTCACTTTTTTTCTTTTTCTCAATTTTTAGAAAGACATAGAAATATGAGGTAAAACAAAGTGATTCATGTTCCAAGGTTCTTTGAAAAAGACGGGCATCCTATCTAGAAGGTATAAATAAAAGTTAAAAAGGGGGGCTGATGTAGCAGGGTTTTTCTTTTTGGGGGTTGTTTTTTCTTTTTACATAGGCACAGTAAATGTTGGGGAAATTGGAAAGGAAATACCCATAGCCTAAAAAAAAATCAACAAAACAAATTAAAAAAAAAAAAAACAGCATCTCTACCCATGAAGCATACTGTCATAAGACCAACTACAGGCTCTAAGCATGCTAATGTCAAACCCCACTGTCTTTATGGTCCCAGGAAAAGTTCTACTCAGTTGTGGTTGTCTTAGTCTGTTGTATTACTGGTACATCCCTAATCAGTATTAATACTTCACCTTAGGAGTGATCTGGTGACGGGATTATTGGATCATTCCCAACTTGGTATCATCTCTTCTCCACCTTAGAGTGTGGCTTGGATCTTGCAAATAAAGCATGTGTTTCAAAAAGGAAGGGCTCATTCTTCTTCCTCCACTAAGCTGTTTTCCTTGTGTGGTGGGATTCCTGGCCTGAGTGTTGGAATTTCTGGCCCCGTTTTTGCACCTTTTCATTGTGTGGATTATTTTCTACATCACATTTATTTCCAGACCCACATCTTGCAGATGAGTATTCCCTATAAGTGATTCAAAGTTAAGCTGTGAAAGTTTATTCTTAAATAAATCTGTTTGTTTTGGCTCCATATCCAGAAATTTTCAAGATTTGAACCTGACTCTGCACTCAGAAATTGCTCCTGGAGGGCTCAGGGGACCATATGGGATGCTAGAGATCAAACCCAGATAGGTTGCATGGGTTGCATACAAAGCAAACACCCTGCCCACTGACCCCAAATCTTAAATGAATATTTATTAAATTTGAAAAAATTACTGAAACTACGTTAATAATTTGGACAATGTTCATAATTTAGTAAAATTAAAAAGAGATCATCTAATTTAAAAAATTTAACAATGCAGCTTACAATAATATTTTCTCATGATTTTTCCTTAATGGTGTTTGTTTTCTTTTGAGGAAAAAATTATCTAAGTTTCCCTCATATATCTGTTTAACAGTAAAAAAAGTTAATATCATTAATGCCAATGTCATTATGTCTTCTATAAACATACAGATATGAACCAATCTATAAGCATGGCCTGTGTGACTGAGGAAATGTGGCCTATGTAACTAGGGGAGATGTGACCTACATGACAGGAAAGCTCATGAGGTGGGCCCCATTCTGTCATTCAAGACGTTTGCTCTAGCAGGCACTCATTGCTTTCCCCACAATGAGGCAGGGGGCCTTTGGCCTACAGGGTGACTCCTTTCAGAGGCTCCATTTGATGAGCATGAGAGTGCCCTGCAAGAATGGCAATCTCAATGGGGTATAAAGCTGTCTCTGAAGGGCCCAGGCTACGGTCTCATATCTTGAATCGGACTGCTGGGAAATCCCGAGACAGGCATTGATTCCAAATAAGAATTTTAAAAGCAGAAAAGTCAAAGTAAATTTAAATTGATCGGATATGGAGTCTTCTAGACCTTGAGTCTTAATTGGTTGCAATTGCAGCTATTGAAATTTCATCATAGCTCTCATTCCTCTTTCTTGGGTAAGGTAAAAGCATTCAAAGACCATGTGAACTTTCGTTATCAGGGAGGTTTGGATACACAATAATAATGCAATATTTATAAAAATTTTAGTCTTGGGGCCGGAGAGATAGCATAGAGGTAGGGTGTTTGCCTGGCATGCAGAAGGATGGTGGTTCGAATCCCAACATCCCATGGTCCCCAGAACCTGCCAGAAGCGATTTCTGAGAGTAGAGCCAGGAGGAACCCCTGAGCACTACTGGGTGTGACTCCCAAAAAAAGAAAAAAAAAAGAAAAAATTTAGTCTAAATAATTTTAATTAATAATATACCTCTATAAATCAATTTTTAGAAATGCATGTTGCAACTTTTAACTTACCTGAGAACACTAAAAAATTTTGGAAATAGGAGTGTTAAAGATGACATTATATAGTGGAAGGCAGAAAATATCTCATTCCTGAACTCCTGGGCAAAAGCATCTGAAATGAGGAGGCAATTGGGAATGAACCTCCCATGCCCCTTTAACCACTCCCTTCCTGAGAAAGGGCCAACAACTGTGTGTAGTGTCTTGCTTTCCAAAGAATTTATTTTTATGTTTATTTGCTTCTAGTTACATCATTTTCTCCATCAACTGCCTGCCCAATAAAGGATGGACAAGAGATGAGAAAGAGTTGAAAGCCAATCAAATCATTACGTAGAAATTGTTAGCAGGCCTGGAAGAAGACTGGCCAAGAAGAATTTAGCTAAAATAAAATTTAGGGAGAAGTCTGCAGATTTCATTTAGATTGTGTTTACATGACAACAAAGCATCTGGTTTACTGAGTGGAAAGTAGGCAAATTGTTTATGCAGTTGTATAGACAAAACTGCTAGCTAATCCAATAATTGCATTTTCAAATTTATGGAGTCTGGCTCTCATACGCACTGCCCTGATCATGATCATGAATATTTAATATTTTCATAACTTAACTATTCAATTTTTCCTATTAGAGTAACAGTTTATTAATATGCAAACCATCAGATATATTTCCTGGGTGGTTGTGATTTTTTCCATGAATACACATATATTTGGGAACTATATCATGTATCTACATACCTTATATATTTTTATATGCTAGGGAATATAAGAATGAGTTTTAAATTTAACCGAGACTATTGACTTTGGATTCAAACCAACCACCTTAGATCCTAGATCAGCGGCTTTCAAGGCAAACACCGCTGTGCTATCTCTCTGGCCCCCACTCTCCCTGCAATTTTCAATCAACCAGTCCAAAGCAATTAAACACATATTCCAGAGTATTCCGCTGCTCAGAACCTACATTTCTGGGGATAGTTGCCTATAGTGCTCAGGGTCTACAAAGTTGCAGCCTGCCATGATTAGAAAACCATGAGATTATAGGTATTAAAGCTAGTTTGGCCAAATATAAGACATGCTCCCTAACCTTTGTGCCATTTCTTCACATCCCCTCACTATATTTGAACTGAAAAAACAGTATGTTATTAACAAATAACTAAAAATAATGAGTACATAACCAGTTGATATTAGACTATTCCTATCTACTATCAAGTCAGAAATATTCACAACCATCAGCAGAGTTTGTTCATTAATACCTAACCCTATAACATGTTATCAATAAATGAAAATCAAAATCAAAATTGTGTTCTTGACCTGGGCAATGGTACTTGTCCATATGGTAAAGAAATTTGTGCTTCTGCATCAAAGGGAAGCCAAAGTTTCTTACAAAAAAGAGTCTTTACTGATGCCAATTGGCCATTGAAGATACAGAATTTTGTCTACTCTACAGGACATATTTCATTATGTCTAACAAGCCCTGTTCATTTTTGGTAAATTTCCAATATGTCAGTTATTATAGTACTATGTGTATATTCTTCTAATAACGTACACATCTATCATATTTTACAGTTTGAAGTCAGACTACACATTATTACATTCTATCAATTAGAGATATTAGCATTACACCAGAGGAATGATATTAACATTGAAGAATACTTTCTCATTATGATGTATTCCCTAGACTGACCCATGAATCAAGACTTTGGACAAAATCCCTGGGATATACCCAGGGAAACATAAATTAGAAAAAGAAACCAAAAAATGAAGGGTTAGTGAATTCCTACCAAAAAAATAAAAAGAAGATTACATTTATTACTACAATTCATGTACCGGCCATACTGGTAAAGGCTGCTATAACAATTTGTGTTTTTTTAATTGGAAAGTTACATGAATGTACTTCATGTAATTTGGCACAGAATTATCATATAAAAAGGTTAGCCTTAAGTCTTTTTAAATAAATATATGTTTGTACCTTTTTGTTCTGAATATCTAAAACTGTGCTCTCTGATATGGTACCAACCGATCACATGTAACGATTTTAATTAGATTAAATAAAAATTCTTGCAAAGCTAAGTATGTTTCAAGCAACAAGTTTAATTGCTAAATTGCAAAAATAGATGTAGTAAAACAATTTAATTATAAAAAGACATCTACAATGCAGCAGTAATCTGATTCATTCATAAGAACAGATGTGTGTTTTAAAGAAATGCATTTTACAAAAGATCATATTAATCAATACATTATACTATCAATGACATAAGACTGCTATAAAGCTACTGTAGGAAATAGGGGGAAATGTTATAAAATATGTAAATAAGAAGAAATGCAAATTATTTGATCCTTTTATAGATGAATTAAAAACAACATATTGGACATAGTTTCATTTTAAATTATATAATACATATAATTAATTTAAACATAAATATATTAAAAATTTAAACCAAAATTTATTTTCTTACTGGGAAACACTAAGGAGGTTTAAGTATTTAACCATATTTAATCATATTTAACCTGCCTTACAAGCAGCTGACCCTGGTTTGGTCCCTGACATTACATGGTTTCTTGAGTACATCTAAGAGTCAGTCCTAAGCACAGACTAGGTGTAGCCCACAAGGACTTCTGATTGTGGTATAAATCCCCACCAAAAGGAATAGTTGAGTTTGAGAAAGAGTATTACCCTATATACTCAAGTATAAGCCGAGATTTTCTGGCACAAAATTTGTGCCGAAAAACTGGAATTCAGCTTATACTCGGGTCATACGGTTATTTGATTTGGTGCCTCTTCTGCCGTCTTCTGTCGCCCACGAGTAGGGGCTGAGATGAAGGAAGAGGTAGGCAGCTGAACTGAACTGGATGCCACTGAGCTATTTAACCCACAATATTCAATGGCACATTTAATTAAGTGAAAAACCCATTGAAGGAAGTAAAGTTGTGTAAATAAATGCTTACAAATCCTGAATCCTTATAATCAGGGGTTTAGGAGTATGAAAATTCAGGATTTTTTTTTTTTTTTTGGTTTTTGGGCCACACCCGGCGGTACTCAGGGGTTACTCCTGGCTGTCTGCTCAGAAATAGCTCCTGGCAGGCACGGGGGACCATATGGGACACCGGGATTCAAACCAACCACCTTTGGTCCTGGATCGGCTGCTTGCAAGGCAAATGTTGCTGTGCTATCTCTCCGGGCCCAGATTCAGGATTTTTAAACATTTATTTACAATGCTTTACTGTCTTAAATGATTTATTCACTTGAATACTATGGGTTAATGTGGTATGTTAATGATATACAGTATATCAAAAACTCATGTATTGTAAATATAATCATTATTTACTGATTCCTTAATTATTGTAATTGTTTTGTTTATATATTTTTTTATTTTTGAAATTTACCAGTGACTGCTGCATTTTTCACCTCAGCTTATACTCGAGTCTCTAAGTTTTCCCAGTTTTTAGGGTAAAATTAGTGGGAAGTTAACTCATACTTGGGTTAGCTTATACTCAAGTATATATGGTAATTACCAAGCAAAAGAGAGTAGATTGTCTTGGTTTCTTCATATCAAATTCAGTGCCATCAAATTCAGATGGTAACAAAATATCTATCAGAGAAAACATGACCCCAAAAAACTTTACTCACCTAACCTATCACAAATACAAAATACAAAAGCTGATATTAGGCCAATTTTTATTACCAAGGTCAGAGAATACAGCTATTTTTGAAAAACATAATGTTTCAGAAGAAAATCTTTCAGAAAAACATAAAAAAAATCAAAGTTAGCTGCTAGGGAATGGAAGATATAAAGATTACATATTAAACCCATTTCTATAATTTGTGAAAAACTGTTATAGAATGAGATATTATAAAATCAATTATAAAATTACTGTGGTGTAGGGAGGTCAACACTGGTGGTGGGATTGTCCCTGATTCATTGTATGTCTGAAACCCAACTATGAAGGATGTTATTTTAAATCACAATGATTTTAAAAAATAATTTTGTAAGTCACAGATATGAGCAGTAGAACACTTGCTTTGCATATGCATAATTGGTGTTGGTTTGACCTCCAAAAACTTGTCTTAGATGACAGTAAATTGTTTTGAGATTTGGAATAATAGAAAAAAGAAAGAATATGTCTAAGATACTGGGTTTTATTACTTTTTGTTATTTATGGGCCACAACTAGCAGTGCTCACAGACTAGTGTTCTGTGCTCAGACTGCTCTCTAGTGGTATTTGGGGGACCAAATGTGGTACTAGGGATTGGACCATGTGCTTAGATACATACATACAAGCCTTAATCTAGGCACTATCTCTCTAGCCTTTGATTTCTTCATTTTCAGAATAAGCACTCAACTATCTCACATAGATAGATATATTACAAAGATATGAATTACACCAACTTCCTGAGTTTTTTGTAATAGAAGAATAAGACACTTTTAAGATAAAACATTTTTAAATAAATTTACTTTAAGGAATAGAAAAATAGTACACTAAGTAAAGAGCTGCTTTTGTACTTGCCCAACCAAGGTTTGATGTAAAGAAAGGAGAGGAGGGGAGAGAAGAGGAGAGAGGGGAGAGGAGAGGGAAGGAGAGAGAGAGGGGAGAGGAGGAGGAGAAGGTAGGGGAGGGGAGGAGGGGTGAGGAGGGGAGGGGAGGGGAGGAAAGGGAGGAGAGGGGAGAGGTGGGGAGGAGAGGTCAGAGAGAAGAGGAGGGAAGGGGAGAGGGAGGGGAGAAGAGAGGAAGAGAGGGGAGAGGAGAGGAAATAAAAAGAAGAAAAGAAAAAAGGAAAGGAAAGGAAAAAAGGGGAAAGGAAAGGAAAGGAAAGGAAAGGAAAGGAAAGGAAAAGGAAAGGAAAGGAAAGGAAAGAAAGGAAAGGAAAGGAAAGGAAAGGAAAGGAAAGGAAAGGGGAAAGGAAAGGAAAAGGAAGGGAAAGGAAAGGAAAGGAAAGGAAAGGAAAGGAAAGGAAAGGAAAGGAAAGGAAGGAAAGGAAAGGAAAGGAAAGGAAAGGAAAGGAAAGGAAAGGAAAGGAAAGGAAAGGAAAGGAAAGGAAAGGAAAGGAAGGAAAGGAAAGGAAAGGAAAGGAAAGGAAAGGAAAGGAAAGGAAAGGAAAGGAAAGGAAAGGAAAGGAAAGGAAAGGAAAGGAAAGGAAAGGAAGGAAGGAAAGGAAAGGAAAGGAAAGGAAAGGAAAGGAAAGGAAAGGAAAGGAAAGGAAAGGAAGGAAAGGAAAGGAAAGGAAAGGAAAGGAAAGGAAAGGAAAGGAAAGGAAAGGAAAGGAAAGGAAAGGAAAGGAAAGGAAAGGAAAGGAAAGGAAAGGAAAGGAAAGGAAAGGAAAGGAAAGGAAAGGAAAGGAAAGGAAAGGAAAGGAAAGGAAAGGAAAGGATCTTCATGTGTGCATCCAGTCAGTTTTAAAGAATCTCTCTGTTCTCAAGAGAGAAAAACCAAGTCATGAAAAATTACGGTATAAGGCCAAAGACCTGGATGCTGGTGATCTCTGGAGAAGGCGGGCTGACATACCTGGGACTATTTTGTTTTTCACCATGCTATGTTCTTATTTCATAGTTAAGAATCTGAGAGTACTAAAATTCATTAAATTCCCATGTTACTAGTCACTCAGACCTTCAGAATCCTGAAGCCGGAATATTTATGCTGGTGGGGTGATGATGAGTTGTTGGGAATTTAAAAAAAAAAAGATGCAATTTAAGTGACTGTGGCATTAACCTGACAGTAACCCCAAAATATCATGAAAACTGGATCTACATTATACACGCAGATACTGAGATCAATGAGACTCTAATTGGTTTCAGTACGAACCCAAAAAACATTAGATCTCCCCAAAAAGGAGAAAATGTCAATGTGGACAAAATACTATGATCAGAACATGAAGATGGACCACCAAGAGTTCAATCACCTTTCATCTTGGGAATACGCTAAATACCCTAGCAACAATCACTTATCTGCATATAAAGCCTCAAGTGAGGGATGTTTAGGGGGGAAAAAATCAAGAGAGCCAACTTTGCAAAGGCAAGAGGCACACTTTTGCATTCTTCATCCTACACATACAACATATGTATATACGTACACACACACTTCAAATTAAGATATTAATTTCCTTTATTTTTCTTTATGTTATTTTCAGCTCTTTTTCCCTCCTTATAAGCTTCAAATAGAAATTCATTTTCACCCGAAATTCTTTTCTGCAAGGGCAGAAGACAGACGTGAAAACCTGGAGAAAGGTCAATATTGAGTTTCTTTTTAACTTGCAAAGTGCGATTCCTTGCTTCAGGCTGAGAGCACTGTTCCATAACCCAACAGATCAGTTAATGGGAAGTTAACAAAACAGCTAATGAGTTCTTTCTCATAAATAATGAAGACGATGTGAGCTCAGGTATGGCTTGGTGGCTGTATGGATTCTTATGTTCCATGCTTTGCAGGAGCTTGTGATAGACTTTACCAGTCCTAATTCTCTCCCAGTTCTTACATAGGGTGACACAGATGAGCTGAGGAAGGCGGTATCACCAGTGTGTATTTAGACTTCCTGTGTTTATTTATTTATGCACCAAAATCATGCTTTAGAACTTTCAGAAAGATTAATCTTGATTTTCATGAAGTGAGAGATGTAATGAAATTCTAATATATGTGAAACCTATTATAAAAAATGCATACCGGTTACAAGATATAACTGTTTACATAGACTTAGGAGGTAGACTATAATGGAAAATCAGCCTTTTAATAAAGACCCAGACAAAAACCAAGCTATACTGTCTTTTAAGGAGGTTATATCAGTTCAACAAGCCAGTTGTAGTTTATTGTTCACTTGAATTCCAGCCATTGTTCTGGCATCATTCAGGATAGCTCAGTCCTTTATTTTTTCCTTCTTTATATAAGATCCTGGGCTTTTTTGTTTTGTTTTGTTTTGTTTTAGGGCCACACCAGGTGATGCTCAGGGATTGCTCCTGGCTAGGCACTCAGAAATCGTTTCTAGCGTGGGAGACCACATGGGATGCGGGGGGAATCGAATCGTCCTAGGTCAGTCATGTGCAAGGCAAACGCCCTACTGCTGTGCCATCTCTCTGGCACCAATCCTGGGCATTTATTTCCTTCCAAACCTATACTTATCATATAAAATTATATGCAGGAAAATATCAGTGGAAAAATAAATACCTTGAAAAAATAGGCATGTTTTATTTCCCTCAACTAACTATGGGTAAAGTGCATTAGAGAGGAAAAAAGTTAACTATTACTCAAGGAAGATTTGAATAAAGACAGGAAATTATACCTTTTAAAATACATAAGCATTCCTATTAGATAAACATAGAATAATCTGTCATTTAAGTCACTGTTTATATTAATTAAGGTAAATTCTATTCTCATGTTGTTATCTAACTGGCACTAGACTATGTGCATATTAAAAAGATAAGTTTAGAAATCATCTTCTATCTTTTTAAGAAACTTTCAGACTTTCCTCAACAGGCGATCTTTATTCTGTTGCTCAGCAGCTGACATGTAGCACAGTTCATGGAACAGTAAATAATAAATGTTACAATAAAAAGTATTTTTTCTTGATGACAAGCCTCAACTTCTTCCTTTCATGCTTCATAGTTCATGAAAATAGATTTCTTCACATATGTATTTTACCAGGTATCAGATTCTAAGCAACCATACAGAAATTCTAGATTTTTATTGGGTAGTGGCTACACTGGTAGGTATCTCAGGCATGATTTTGTATTGAGGCCTAAGAATAATTTTTAGCCATGAGTGAGACATCTGTGAAGACAAGATGCTACCAGCTTTGAAAACTTGTGGCTGGTCTACTAAATCAAATGAAACAGGTCCTGATTAATATTTGAAAAATTAAATAAATATGTAAAATCACCATAGCAATGGCATTTCTTAAAAATCCTCAAAATAAATTATTAGTTGGAAGCAATACAAGCACTTAACATTAGGATAAAAATCAATATAAAATGTGTCCATACATGTATAAGCAAATTTCATTACTACATTTTTCTACTAGCTGTATAGTAAACCACTGTGTAAATGTAGCACAGTTTCTTTAGCCTCTCTTCTGTTATGGGGCACCTGAATTGTTTCGAGATTCTAGTTGTTATAAATATTACTGTCCTAAACATAGGAATCCAGGGGAATTTTTGCATTGTGTTTCTGGGGTATCTTCCTAGGAGTGGTATTACTGAATCACATGGTAATTCAATTTCTAACCTTTTGAGAAATCAACAGTATTTTTTTTCCAAAAGGCTGGACCAGTCTGCATTCCAACCAACAGAGTCCCTCCTCCTCCTCCTCCTCCTCCTCCTCCTTCGTTTCTTCTTCTTCTTCTTCTTCTTCTTCTTCTTCTTCTTCTTCTTCTTCTTCTTTTTCTTCTTCTTCTTCTTCTTCTTCTTCTTCTTCTTCTTCGTGATATGTGCAGTTTTCTGTGGTGTGAGACGAGATCTCATTGTTTTGATTTGCATCAGTTTGATGATCAGAGTTATGAAGCATTTTTTTCATGTGCTCTTTAGCCATCTGTATTTCTTCTTTGTGAAATGTCTGTTTATTTCATCTCTCCATTTTTGGATAGATTTGGATGTTACTTTTCTTTTAATGTTCAGTCTGTGCCTAGTATAACATAGTTATTAATGCCTTATTTGATGGGTAATGGGTGAAAAGTTTCTCCCATTCCTTAGGTAGCCTTTGTATTCTAGTCACTCTTTCTTTTGAAGTACAGAACTTTCTCAGCTTAATGTCCTATTTGTTTATCTTTGCATCCACTTGCTTGGCCAGTGATGCTTCATCCTTGCAGATGCCCTTAGTTTCAATATAATGGAGTGCTCTGCCTATGTTTACCTCTATGTACCTTAGGGTTTCAGGTCTGTTATCAATGTCTTTAATCATTTTTATTTGACCTGTGCAGACCTTAAGGAGAGGTCTAAGTTTATTCTTTTGCATGTAGTTTTCCCAGAACCACTTGTTGAAGAGCTTACCTAGTGTTCCACTTTGTGTTTCCTGACCTTTTTTTTTTTTTACATTTTTTTATTTTATTTTAATTATGACAACAAAGATGCAAAGAAAGAGGACAGGGTAAAGTTACAGTGGAAGCCCAATCACCCATAAACAGAATTCTCGGTAGTCCCATCGATGATATCCCAGCCTTGAACTTTCAGCCAAAGAACATTAAGAAAAACAAAACTAAACCCATGTACAATACAATTACTTTGTCCCTCAAATCCCCAGTTGTAGTACATACTATTTCTTAGCAGCACACAATATAATCTAAAGACATTAGACTTATGTAACTCCTTAAACATTGAGGGCAAAGTACATTTCTCTAGTTCCATGCACATGCTTACTAGTTTAAGTTAACCTCAAAAGTTTTAGTGGGTTGTTTTTCTTAAGGATTGGAGTCAAGGGAACATAGTAAAAAACGGTATTAAAGTGGCATTTGTTTGCATAGGCCCACCAAAACATAAGGGACATGGAAAGACAAATTATGGTCTAAATACAAGGAGACCCTACCCCTGAAGTTTCCTGGCACAGGACTGACTCTAGGCTCCAGGCAAACTAGTTTGTCCAATTCAAGTCATCGTCTGTAGTGGCAATACACCTCCATTCCTCACATAGTCTCTGTTGTTGGTATCATGCTTCTGTATTAAAGATCCTGGAGTGTGCATATCCCATATTGCAGTCAGGATGGTGCAGAACATCCTCTCATTTCACCTCACACTTAAGGGGCAATAGAGAGAACCATGTCCTGTAGAGCAGGTCATTGTTGTTGTCAAGTCTTCTCAGTGTAAACGAAAGTCTCTTTTTAGGAGGTCGATGTCAGACCCTTGAAATTGTCTTTCCTGGTAGAGGACTGCTTCCAGCTGCTGCCATATAAGACCTTGGATGTTTCGTAGATAGCTTGCCTGGTCCTGGCGTGAATGGAGGATGCCCATTCTTCTGAGGCCTGTGCCAGGTCATTATATCAATGTTCAGGGTGTAAGATACATTGTACTGAGATTTATTAGATAAGAACTTATCTGTATGTATGGTGTTTTCCCATTTTAATGTGTCTATGCAAACAAGGATCAATGCCATGAAGCGTTATTGGTGCATCTGGAAGCAATAGGAACAAGACCAGCAATTTCCATGACATAGTTCAATCATAGGCATCAAACTGAGGGACAGTTCCAACAACAATCCTTACTGAACAGCTTACAAAGAAAAGACAAGATGAAAAGTGGATAGAAACATCATGGTAGAGGAATATATAGAGAGTTATATCAGATAAAGAAAATACCCATAAAATATACAAAAGATATATGTGTTCAATATGTGTTCAATTTGTGTCCTTCTAAATAGTTCTAGGATTTGTTAGATCTACTGTATGTCTTAGGTCAGAGATTAGAACTGTGTGTTACTGAAGTTAAGAAGGGAAAATCTGGGGTACTGATGGTTGGGAGGAGCATATGTTTGCGCGGTTTGCAAAATGTAGACTGGTATGAAATTGCCAGTGACAGCCTGAGTATAGCTGAGCAGCTATCTGCCACCCACCAGATCAAACTCCACCCCCTCAGCCCCACCCTAGGCCAGTCTCCGGACAGACCCGGCCTGGGAGTGGGGAAAACCCAGGGTGCCCCGTCAACTCCTTCCAGGAACCCACCTGGAGATCCGGAGGAATGGGGGAGAGGGGGGTCGGGTGACCCAGGTCCGGGCCCCCCTACCCTAGGCAGGGCCAACAGGCCGCTGGCACATGCGGAGGCCTGCCAGCTGCCCACCCATGCCAGCTAAAAATCCTGCTCCAGCGTTTCCTGACCTTTTAAACTAATTGTTCATAAACTTGTGGGTCAATATCTGGATATTCAAGTCAATTCCATTGATCTAAGGGTCTGTCTTTATTCCAATACCATACTGTTTTAATGACTATTGCTTTATAGTACAGATTAAATTTGGGAATGTTGCACTGGTGAAGGGGAATGTTGTTTTTTTTAAAACTAAAACCCTACTACAAACATGTTTGTAATCATGGTGCTTAAATAAAGATATATAAGAAAAAATAAAAATAAAGTGATTCCTCCCATCTTCTTTTTGCCAAGGATTGCTTTAGCTATTTGTGAATCTTTATTTCTACATAATAACTTCAGGAGCTTCTGATCCACTTCTTTGAAAAATGTCATGGGATTTTTATAGGGATTGTATTAAATATGTACAATGCTTTAGGAAGTATTTAACATTTTAATGATAGCAATCCTCCCAATTCAGAAGCAGGGTATATGTTTCCACTTTCTTGTGTCTTCTTTTAGTTCCTGAAGCAGTGTTTTGTAGTTTTCTTTACATAGCTCTTTCACCTCTTTAATGAAATTGACTCAGGAGTCGATCAATAGAAATAAAAACTGATATACTCAACAACATGAATGAACTTCACACTTGCAAAAAAAAGCTTAGCACAAAATAGCCAAAACTATAGGATTCCACTTAGATGCGACACAGGATGCACCCAAACTAATCAACAGCAAAAGAAAATACTGCAAACTTACTTCTGGTAGAGTGAACATGGCACACAAAAGAAACATTGCTTCTTGCTTTTGGAGGCAATGGTGACCTAGGTGTTCATCATTTATCAATGTCAAATATATCTATCAATGGGATTAAGATACAGCACTATTATACCTCATAATAGTACTAAATACTTTAATTAGAACTAAAATTCAACACTGACTCAAGAGAAGTTGAGGGTTTAGATGAGACTGACAAATCACTTACTATCTGGCCATATCAAATCCTCCCTGAAGCTCCTTGCCTCATTAGTGGTATTCAGAGTCTCATGCTCAGAATAGCATGTTTGTTTTATATGGAAGCATATAGAAACTATCTTCCCATGCCCCACCTCAGATCTGCTGCAACATAATCTATGCAATTGGGGTCCAGAAACTGGCATCCATAAAGCCTCCATGTCATCTTTCTATACTCTACTGCATTACTTTCTACCAACAATGTGGAAAGGTATGCAAGTGTAAAATAAAAACTACTGCTCTGCAGTTTGATAGATTCAACTCTAGGGAAAAGTTTCTTAACCTTTTTCCAAACATAAGATGATATTCCTCCCAAGAAATGAGACACAAATAAATACCATCAGAAACATCGCAGATTTTGTGGTCAATTTTGTGTTTTTGGTCATTGTATGTTCAGTATCTTTACTAAGACCAAATTTTTCACAATTCTCATTTTAAGTTACATGACCCAAGAAGACATAAAGACTCATAGTTAAAGAATCTATAATTCAGAGCACTATAAGTTTTATATAATACATAACAAAAACAGAATTGTCCTCTATTAAACTATCTAATCCCTATTAGCTGCTTTTCTACCATAGTTGAAGAAACCGGCAACAAGGAAGTTCATTAATTTTCTCATATAACTTTTATTATGTTCAGGTAACAAAAACCCCAGAAATGGATCTGTAATCAAACATACCCTCCTCTCAGCTTAACAATCAAATAGCTTTGAGTTTAATATTGTTACACTGGACTGGAAGCATCCTCTAAAACTAGTAAAAACAGCCTGATAGTTTTCTTATTAAAGAAACAATATCATAAAGTATTCATGTCTACTAAAATTGTGATGGAAAATTTCATTCTATATTCAAGGAGAAATATAAATTTGAGCATAGTAAAAAAAATCTAAACATTCTCAAATTAAGACCACTAATCCCCATTCTTCAATAACTTGCATAAAATTTTCTTAAGCAACATCTTTTGGTTTTTTGCTTATAGGCTACTTATAGACTCAGGCTTTACTCCCGGCTCTGTACTCAGAGATTACACCTGGTGGGCTCAGGAGACATTTGGAGAGCCAGGAATCAAACACAAGTTGGCTGCTTGCAAGGTAATTAGCCTACCTTCTTTACTTACTGCTCTGGTCATAAACACCATCACTGAGTATCCATTTTCTGGGAGAAGTTCAATTCTTCTGAAAGTTAAATTCAAGCATGTACATATTGAAGCTAATGAATAGTCTTAGCCAACTGAACTCTAACTGGTAAATTAAAGAAAGTCTAAAAAATGCTTTCTACATTAGATATGAATTAATATTAACTAAAACCATAAAACAAAAGATCTTATAATATTTATATGGAAAAATTAAGAGTACAAAAATAAATTCCTTTGCATAGTGTTACATAACTGCTCCTCATCACGGTTACATGAAATTTCACAAAGAATTATGTTTGTCTCCACCATAAAGGAAGAAAGAAAGGAAAGGGGATATTATAGGAAAAGAAAAGAGTTAAAGAGAGAAATAACTGGACAATATAATAAAATAAAATAATAAAACATGACAATATGCTTTAAGGCAATAATTCTTTTCATTGTTTTATATCATATTGTACAATAATTCATTTATCATTAATAAGTTTGAAAATGAATTCCAGTATTATTTTGACTGCCATATGTTAATATGTCTATGGATTGACTTAGGAAAGACATGAGACCAGGGTTTATGGGTATAAGGGAAGGGGCCCAGTGGTCCTCAAATTATAGCTCATGGACACATACTGAATCTGTTCTCTTTTGGTTTCTTCACTTCAAAATAAATGGGGCTGGTGAGGTAGCGCTAGAGGTAAGGTGTCTGCCTTGCAAGCGCTAGCCAAGGAAGGACTGCAGTTCGATCCCCCGACATCCCATATGGTCCCCCCCCCAAGCCAGGGGCTATTTCTGAGTGCTTAGCCAGGAGTAACCCCTGAGCATCAAATGGGTGTGGCCCAAAAACAAAAACAAAAAAAAAACCCAAAAAATATAAATTAAATGTATGCTGTATGCATAGGAATTTGTTCATAGTTTTTGTTTTTACTATAATCTGGCCCTCCAAAAGTCTGAGGAACAGTGAAATGGTTCCCTGTTTAAAAAGTTTGAGGACCATTAGATAAGCCATTCAATTGTATGAGTCTATACCCACAAAGGACTCTCCTGCTTGGGTTAAAAGATATTATCTACTTGAAATGCTTGAAAATTATATATTTGAGTGTGTTTTATGTGGGCAAAGCTCTATAAAATACTGGAACATGGATTGATAACTTAGAGCAGCGAATCATATAATCATACATTGTCCTATCCCCTAACACACCTGCGCCTACCAGAAAAAGTCCTCAGAGACATTCATCTGAGCAATGACAGTATTGACTCCAAATCCCCAGGTTTCTGAGCTCCACAACATAAAAATCAGGGCATAGATATATATACAGAGAGAGAAAGGTATTTCAGGTACCAGTGACCATGTTATCTGTTCTGTGAATATCCTAGGTCCAAAGATATGTGACATTAAATAGAAAATAAAATATATCATGACTTATAAAGAAAACTGTAAAATAAAAGGACAAAGACTTCTTGTTATTTTTTCCTTATGAACAAGATATTCATGTTTTCAATATAGCTGATGATCCTAAGTTATGAGTTGGGTCTGTTTGCCACTGTAAGTAGGAACTGAAAGAAAGAATAAGAAGAACTAAAAGACGTAAGGGGTATATTTAAAGGGAAGAAAGAAGTATTTATATTTGTAAAAGGTTGAATTTCATATTTTACAAATGAATCAGGTGACTCATTGTTGGTGCTTTATTTGTTTTGATTTATAAAGAATATAAGAAAATATTCAGATTTATTCAGACATAGAAGTCTACATTCAAACATACAACATAACAGAAGATACTCAAAGCTATCTAAAAATAATCTTAAATGAAAGCCAACTCATTCCAATTCTGTCAAGTGCTACTTTCTCAGCATGTTGAAGCCTCAGCAGACAAGACCAACCATAAAATTTGAGGTTTCAATTGAAGAAAAGTATTGCAAGGATATCTAAACACAATGCAGGTAAATAAACAGTTGTATCATTATCATTTTATTTCCATATTAACAACTTCCCATTTTACAAAGGATATCTTTTGTTTTTCATCCCTTTCCCCTGCCAGGAATGACGTTGTCTAAACACATTTTCAATGTTTTCTTTTTAACAGTTAATATATTTCCAGGATGCAAGTCAATTTCTTTCTAAAAAGGTTCCTAGGACACCCATTGAAAAGTCAAAAGCAATGGGCTAAAAGGAATTGCTTTTTTGTTGGAGAAGAACGAAACCCTTTGTATCAAAGTGGGGAATTACACACTGTGCTCACCCTCTGCACAGTGTCTCTTTGTCAAGTAATACATGCCGGAAAAAAAAATAATACAGATGGGAAAATATTGTGCACTGTCAGATCTTGGAAACAGCCAAAGGATTTTTCCTCACCAATGTCTTGTCGATGACTTTCACATTCTGGCACCCTAAAAAAAATAATGCATACATTTAAGATGAAATGAATGCAATAATAATCAGGCAGTAATCGTTTCCCAAGGAATGTAAAACTTGACAAATGTAAGGTTTATGATTCAAGGCAGGCTTGCCAAATCTTATGTGGCATGAGACCATTTTATTACCTAAACAGTCCTTAACACAAAATGACTGGCACATATTTTTATTAACACAAAGAGTATATTCTTTCTGCCACATTTAATAGTCAGTGGCTGAAAGCTCTCTTTTAGGATATGTCTGTCGCAAATTAAAATGCATAGTAAGGATTCACAGAATGGCATTCTTCTCACTGACACCCTGTCCACCATGGCTCAGCCTAGCCCTGAAGGCTCTTGGAGTTTCTCTCCATGGGCCAATCTGGGTGACGAAAGAGGAATCCCTCATTACCTTCAAAAGTGGGCAGTTGGGGCCGGGCGGTGGCGCTAAAGGTAAGGTGCCTGCCTTGCCTGCGCTAGCCTTGGACGGACCACGGGTTTGATCCCCCGGTGTCCCATATGGTCCCCCAAGCCAGGAGCAACTTCTGAGCACAGAGCCAGGAGTAACCCCTGAGCGTTCCCGGGTGTGGCCCAAAAACCAAAAAAAAAAAAAAAAAAAAGTGGGCAGTCAACAGTGAACTCAAAGTCATTTTTAAGTATAAAAGTATATTGTTCATAACATTTAAAGCAGTCACTCATTTAATATTTTTATTTACTTATCACTTAGGAAAATAACGTATTTATGTATTATGTACTATTTTAGATACCAGGGTAACTGCAGTGTATCCAAACAAGATTCCTGACTTACACCTTTTACATTCTGGAAAGGAAACTGTTGTTACCTAATAAATGTAATAATTAAAATATTTATGTAATAAGTGATCTAGAAAACCTTTAATGAAAAGTGTGGAAAATATTTTATGAAAAAATTAGCAGGTAAAAATCTAAAAGTTAAGTAGGTGGGTAGAAAATGTAGCGCCATTTTAAAGAGGACGTCAGATGGTACCCTTGCAGAAAGATTGTATAAGTGAAGATTTGAAAGACATGAAAGAGTTAACCATGCAGATTTCTAGGGAAAAAGCATCCAGGCAGAAGGAAGAGTGCAAAAACCATAAAGCTGACAGAGTTAAGGGATAACTAGGTGGCTAATGTGGGCCAGGAGGAGAAAGTGAAGGTGACAAGTACAAGTTGATCTCTAGCCCCAGGAGTTGAGATCACTAGAGGCTCAAGTGGCCAAGCAACAACAGAACTTGAAAACTGTTGTTAAAGACTTTATCATTTACTCTTTGTGAATCAAAAATCATCGGTGGGTTTCTGATCGAAAGAAACCCACTGTTCATTATCTAAATGAATGTTTAAAAGGAATTATTCTAAGGGGCCAGATTTGATAGAAGGAGAATTATAAAGGGTAGGCCACAAGATCCAAATGAAATGAATCCACTGAGAGATGATTATCCTGTCCAGAAGCAGACAAGTCCTGACTCATGGCTCTCGCCAGTTGAGGTGGTAAATGAGGTCAGATTGGCATTGAACTTGTAAAAATAAATCCATATACATGAGGATATGGGAGAAGAGTAAAAAAATATTTAAAATTTTTGCTCTACACAACTGAAGAAATGATATTGACATGAACAGAAATTGGAGTAATCTATAAATGCAATAGATTTAATGAGCCGTTAGAATTTGGTTTGGGAGAGGTAGCCAAGAGAAGCACTTAAACATGCAGGTAGGGGTATTGATTAGCATATAAGAAGTTTATGTTCATGTACTCTTTAAGCTGAGTAAGGTACAGATTTCATTTTTAAGAAACTCATACCAAAATATTCCTTTAAGATTGTCAACACAACTCTTTATTGAGAAGCTGCTGGTCTGTTTTGGGGGGTTTTTTTGTTTGTTTATTTTTTTGGTTGTTTTTTTGTTTTTGTTTTTGCTGTAGCTGATGGTTTTGGTTTCTGGTTTATTTTTTTATTCTTTTTATATTTTTGTTACTCCCTTACTGTTTTTTGTTTTTGTTTTGTTTTGTTACCTTTTTCTTCTTTTTTCTCTTCTTTCTTCTAAATGGATATTTATAACACCGTCCTAAACGGACTCCTCCTAGTTTTTCTCTTTTTTGTTTCCCTCCCCGCACCATGGTACCAGGACCAGACAGTCAAATGTTCATTTGGTGGCAATAAAAAATGATCGGACTTGAATACCAAATCCAAAGTCAACGACAACAGAATCGATACCCAATCTACAACAAGCTGTACAAGTGGGGAACAGTTGCAGTAGCATTACAGGGGGTAAAGGAGGGAGATGTGGGATGCAGGCTGGGAACAGGGATGGAGGGAGGACAACACTGGTGATGGGAATGCCCCTCATTCATTGTCACTATGTGCCTTAAATATTACTGTAAAAGATTTGTCATTTACTTTACCACAACAAAAATCAAAAAAAAAAGTTGTTCATTATGTATGTTGGAAATTGCCTCAGTTTAGAACAATGCTCTCTACTAAAGCTCTAAGTATTCTACTTCAAATTTTACTACAACCCAAAATGATACAAACTCTTCTCTATCAAGTTCATTGTTATCCAGCAAGAAGCTCAGTGTGAAGACTAGAATATGAGAAAGTTATAAATGAGGACAAGTCTTACCACTCAGAGCCATGGCCAATCGAAATTCTTCTTTTAAAATCTCAAGGACATCTTGAACCCCTTTCTCTCCCTAAAAAGATAAAACAGAGATCTTTCAGGCAAGTCTGAACTATTGTATATATTTACTTCACTATCCAATCATCCTGCTTTATATGTTTATATTCTGTCCAATTACCTGAGAAGCCAAGCCCCAAATAACTGGTCTCCCTATGAAAACTGCCTTGGCTCCCAGAGCTAGAGCTTTCAAAACATCAGTTCCTCTCCGCACACCTCCATCAAGGAAGACTTCTACCTTTCCTTCTACAGCCTCCACAATTTCTGGTAGAACATCAATCTGTGAAGAAAAGAGATTTTTAAAATATGTGACACTATGTATTTTGATTTGTCACCCAGTTGCACCTCCTTCAGACAATGACAAAGACCTACAGGTGAGAATGAGAAAAGCTAAATGGGTCTGGAATCAACAGATAAAAAAAAAATAGTGTAAATGCTTGTAAGATAAAGTCAATGTCACTATGTACCTAAAAAATTACTGTGATACATTTGTAATCCACTTTGGTCAAAATAAAAATTATTTAATTAACAAAATAAATAAATAAACTTTGGAAATTAAAAAAGAAAAATGATCGAAATTAAAAAAAATTAAATTCAAATGGAATGACAGTTTCTTCAAAATTGATACATATTATAGATCCTAATGTTCAAGTTCAAATGAAGATTATGATAAAAATTCAACACAATTATTACCTGCACAATATATGAAGTATATTATTAAATGTCCTGCTCAAATAAATTTTTCTAAAGATTGTAAAAATGCATATCGAGCCTGATAGTACAAGAGATATCTTCTAAAATTTTTAGAGAATATCTATTCAGTATACTTTATATTATGGTATGCATTGGAGAGACACCTCCATAACGTTTTTCTTTTAAAGGAGTATAAGCACATGCACTACAAAATACAATATTCTCAAGCATGTCTGGTGGATTGCCTTCAGACCACACTGATCCCATTCATTTAGTTAGGCAGCTTTTTGATGCTAAGTGAAACAAAGGGTATCTGCCTACTTTTTCATTTTGTATTTGGCCTTGAAATCTACTTTGACCAAGACAAATGAATAGTAGTGGAAGGGTGTCACAGCTAAAAGTAGGTTTGTAAACAATCTCACACATTTCTATTTTCTTTTGGACCAGCATTATTTGCCATAAAAAGACCATTCTTGAAACAATGCTTTTTCTTCAAGTTGGGAACCCAAAATAAACATGCAGGGAGAACAGTTGACCTTGCCAAATTGAGCTGCATATGAAACTTGGAACAAATCACTTACCAAATTATCAAGTCTAGATCATCAGACCTTCACTACTTGATATAAAGAATCACTGAAATGAATGATTGCTGGCTTAAATCATTGGCTTTAGAATCTTTTTCTGTTTCATATGGAAATAGTTATCACAGTTTTCTAATTACCAATACAGGTAATTCTTACAAATGGATAGTGGTGCCTAATCTTATTTAAATATTTGCACTTCAAAAAGTAAACAATTTTATTTCATGGGTGACCACTAGGTCAAAATTTATAAAAATTGCTCACATTTATCTTGAAGTACTTAAATACTAAATTAATTTCAATTAACATTTAAACTGAATGATTAAGAAGCTGCCATATATTTGAATGCAATTTTTTTTTAGAAATAATTATGCTGTGATCATTCAGACTTTTCCACTTCTTCCTTAAAATTTTAGAGGCTAAACTTAAAGGGATTTTTATGAAAAAAGCTAAAAACCAAACATGGCTACAGACTTGGAGGAAGTGAAGGCAACCTTTGGCAAACAGCCCTGTAAATGTTTGGCAGGTAATGTGATTTTCCTCTTTCTCTTTTTCCTTTTCTGCCTTGCCAAACATGCTTTGGATCCATTTACATATGTCCCTTTACCTATGCATAGTCCTCCTTTTATAGGGAGGCATGTTACATCAACATTTAAATGTTACAATTTCCAAACGATGATGCAAGCTATAATTAAGCATATTTCCCCATTTGAAATCAGAACCAAAGAAAAATATCGGGTAGCTTGGGTTCAATACACATTTTAGAGTCACGCAAATCCACTCTTTTTAGATTAGTTCAGTGTCCAAAGTGGCCTAAAAGTAAACTAGTAAAGATATTTAAAATACAAAAACTTGATTATAAAACGAAGTTCAAAATGGTGTTTCATTTATCTGTAGACAAGGATGCTCTATCCATTGCTAAACATTCGTATCTATCCTTCCCCCCCCCCTTTTTTTTGTCACTGCAGTTTTACTGGGCAGAAATTACATAAAATAATTATGATCAGGGCAGATTACTTAAATAAATAGTGTAGACAAATCGACTATTTTATGACTGTTATGTTTCCTCATTTGCAGCTTGCTACATGTCTAAGAGACCATTCATTTCAATTTTACTTTCTTTAGATAACTAATTGTGGACTTAACTCCAGTGAAGTTAATCTATAGGAAAACATGGTATGATTGCAATATACAATTTCTCACTCATCCATCTATTTACTGTTTTATCAAATACCTCATTCAGTTCAAAGTATATTTAAAGACACTATGCCAAGCAGTTTAAGAGCTCTGAAAAGAGTTTCACAGAAATAAGAATTTTTGCTAAGAATGGCAAAAACGTATTCTGGGACCAATAAAAAAGCCCCTAGTCTAGGCTTTGGCCTACGATCTGTACAACAACCAAGATCTCCAATGCCAGAGGTCTGAGTGGAACAACTGCAATCGAGCAGAACTTCTGGTAACATAATGAAAGACTCCATCTTAGGCTTCGATCTAGGATCCGTGCAAAAATCAAAACCACCAACTACAGAAGACTGATTCAAACAACAGTGATGGAACAGAACTTTTAGAACCATAAAGAAAAACTCCATCCTAGTCTCCATCCTATGACCTGTGCAAATACCAAGACCTCTAGTTACAGAGGCCTGATTTCATCATACATGACTGAGCGGATAGTTTCCAGACACCACAAAAGGACCTAGGGAAGAATAAACAAACAGGTACGAAACATAGAGTTATGCACCTGACAGTATACTTCAAAGGCAGAGAAACCTCATATCTCTTAGGCCAAGGGAATTTCCTTTCTAATCTCCCCCAATATTTAATGTGCCTATGCAAAAAAAAAGCACAAATTAATTTTTTATTATTATTGTTGTCATTTTTGTCTTTTTTTGTCTTTGTTTTGTTTTGCTTTGTTTTGATTTATGTTTTTGAGCTATGTTTTATTTCGTGACTGTGGTTATTGTTTGGTTGTTGTATTTTTGCTGTGGTACTTTTTGGGTTGTTAGTTTGAATTTTTTAATATTGTTGCTATGTTTTTCTTTTTTTTCCCCTTTCTTCTCTTAAAAAGATATTTATAGCCTCAAGAAGTACTCCTCCCATTTTTTGCTTGTTAGATTTTTGCCCCCCCCTTTTTCTTTCTTTTTTTTTTCTTTCTTTCTTTTTTTCTTCTTTTATTCAAACAGAACCACATAACTTGAACCATTTTGTTCAGCCTCTCAAACTGAGGGGGAAATAATGGAGGTTACCAAGACCAAACAGTCGTATGAACATTAAGTAGAAATAAAAAATGATCAGACTTAGGTACCAAATCCAAAGCTAACGACAACAGGATCAATACCCAATCTACAACAAGCAAGACACAGAGGGGACCACTTACACTAACAGCCTGGGGAGCAAAGGAGGAGGATGTAGGATGCATGCTGGGAACAAGGGGGGAGCAGGAGAACAACATTGGTGGAGGGAATGCCCTTGATTCAATGTCACTATATACCTGAAATTTTACTGTGAATGACTTGTAATCCACTTTGGTCAAAATAAAAGTATTTATTTAAAAAAGAAAGAATGGCAAAAACTCTTTCTCTTTTCTGCTCAATCCACACTCTTCCAGAATGCTTCTTTTCTTCCAAATTCACAAAGAACTTTCACCAATGTAACAGCCATTATTATATTCTTGATTCACAGGCTTTAAGCAGTAGAACATTTAAATATATTTAACCAAAGAAATTGAATTTTTAATGTGGGCCATAGTCAAAGAAAGATCTTCCTTAGATAAAGTTAAGAGATAGAATCCAGGATAAGGCTGGTAAATTCTCTCCAACCAGATACATCCTCCATCCCATTTTACCAAGCAGGAACCTGGGTGAGGAGGTTAGAATAAAGACAACCATTATGTAGAATCAATATTCTGTAGTCTGTTTGGCTACTTGCTTCCAATTGCAAAATAGCTGCAATTCTCTCCCTCCATAGCAACATTTTGTTGTAACATTGAGTTTCTTCTACCCCAAATGAGAACTTATTCCAAGAAGAGCTTATTTAATTATGAACTAGCCTTGAAACTGCTTTCAGCAACAGACTATTGGAGAAGTGGCAGCATAAAGTTCTATGTAAGCATAGGTCTGAGACCTGGCATGCTGGTACTTACTCTCTAGGAAATCTACTATCATATGAAAATCTGTCACTGAATGTTCAAGATAAGTGTTAATGTAGAGAATCCCTGCTGAGTTTATCCTAAACCAGCCTGTCCTAATAGATTTAGCTAAACAAAGAAAGCATATGATGGGGCCCAGCCAAGAACTACAAAAATTCTCAACAGGCCTCAGACCACACTTGACATCTCAAAAATTGTAAATGGATAGATGTTAAATTTTAATCAGTAAATTTCCAAATAAGTTGTTCCACAGAAAAACTTCACGAATAGCTTGCTTCATATAGGTAGAATTGCTAAATCTCTCTTCAGAAGAAACACAAAGATCCCATAGAATAAGACCAGAGATAAATACCAGAGATAAATGAGATCACACTGTATTTGTCTTTCTTCTGACTTGCTCCACTCAAAGTAATAGCAAATTCACGTATCAATAACTTGGCAAATCAGTTATATAATTAATTTTTTTTAAAAATTAAAAAATAGTTTAGAAAAGCAAAATTTTATTTCTAATCTTATAAATCTAAAGTATTAAATAATTAAGAAAATAATAAATACATTAACTGTTTTTAAAAAACAACATGATCAAAGACTCTATTTTGAAAATACTTTAGAAAATAACAGAAAATATCATATTATTAAATATATGATAAATGGGCCTAGTTGTCATAAAAAAATGGGGGTTTATAAGTGTTCCTAAGACTTGAAGACTGCAAAGAATATGATTTTGAGTTTGAGATATTCCAGTATTGAGGATTTAGGAAATTTATTTTATTATTACTTATAATAATTTCTTTATTTAAGCACCATGGTTACAAGCATATTTATAGTTGGGTTTTACTCATAAAATCTACACCCTCCCTTCACCAGTGCAACTTCCTCACCACCAATGTCCCCTATTTCCTTCCTCATTAATGAATCCTGGAATCTGTGACAATCGGGAAACAACAAAGGCCTCCGCCATGCTTAGAGAATGAAGATGGTAGCTCTGATAACCCAAAAAATACAAACCACATTTTTAACCTCTCAGAGAAGAAATATGGAGGATGCTCATAGAACTCAAAGTATGAAACAAACTGAATGAAACATAAGTAAGAATCAAGAAGATTTGAAAGTAGAAATAAGAAATTTTCCAACTGAAATAACAAGAATGAAAAAGTTGGTAGGCAAAATGAAAACCTCACTGGAAAGACTCTCTAGCAGAGTAACAGTGTCTGAAGACCAAATCAGTGAGCTGGAAGATGAGAGATACATAACAACTCATTACAACAGAAGAGGTTAGAAAAGGACCTCAAAACAAATGATCAGACAATGGGAAAAGTCCTCAAAGAAAGTGAACAGATGAAAATAGAATTTTTTGACAAACTCAGCAGAAACAACATAAGAATCATTGGAGGTCCAGAGATCCAGGGAAAAAAATCCCCATGAAGAATTAACAGTCTAGGGGCATCATTGCAGAGAAACTCTTTAACTAAAGAGTATGTGCAACCAAATGCCCAAAGAGTACCAGCCAAAAGAGATCCAAAGAAAAGCACCCAAAGACACATACTAGTCAAAATGACAAATAGATAGTGATAGAATACTAAAAATATCAATATCAAAATGGAAAATATATTCAAAGGAGCATTTAAGGTTTACAGCAGATGTGTCATAAGAAACCCTCAGGACCTGAAGGCAGTGGTAAGATATAGTGACAAAACACACGAAATGGGTCAAGAGTTTCTCCCATTCTGTGGATGGCCTTTGTATCCTCATCACTATTTTTATTTTTGAGGTGCAGAAGCTTCTCAGCTTGATTTAGTCTCATCTGTTTATTTCTGTTTCCACTTGTTTGGAAAGTAAGGTTCCCCCTTGAAGATGCCTTATTCTCAATGTCATGGAGTTATTTACCTACATGTTTTCTATATACCTTATGGTTTCAGATCTGATATCAAGGTCATTAATCCATTTGGTTTTAACCTTTATGCGTGGTGTTAGATGGAGGTCTGAGTTTGCTTTTTTGCATGTGGCTGACCAGTTATCCCAACACCACTTGTTGAAGAGGCTTTCCTCCCTCCAGTTTGCATTTCTTGCTCCTTTATCAAATATTAATTGACTGTATGTCTGGAAAACATGCTCTGGAGTATGCAAATTTACTTTATTAATCTGAGGGTCTGTCTTTATACTGACAGAACTTAACAAAAAAAAACCATCAAACCCCATCAAAAAATGGGGAGAAGAAATGAACAGACAATTCCTCAAAGAAGAAATACAAATAACCAAAAGGCACATAAAATTGTTCCATATCACTAATCATCAGGAAGATGCAAATCAAAACAACTATGGGGTACCATCTCAAACCACGGAAACTGGCACACATCACAAAGAACAGAAACAACAACTGCTGGTGGGTATTCTGTCTAGTTCAGCTTTTATAGAAAACAATATAAAGATTCGTCAAAAAACTAGAAATTAAGCTTCCATATGATCCAGCCATACCACTCCTAGAGATATGCCCTAGGAACACAAAAACGCAATGCAAAAATGCCCTCTGTGCCCTATATTTATTAAGCACTATTTACAATAGCCAGAATCTGGAAACAAACCAAATGCCCTTCAACAAATTAATGGCTAAAAAAAAACTGGGGTACATATACACAATGGAATAATATGCAGCCTTTAGAAGAGATAAAGTCATAAAATTTTCATATATGTGGATGGACATGGAAACTATTATGCTGAATGAAATAAGTCAGAGGAAAAGAGATAGGCACAGAATTGTTTCACTTTTCTATGGGATTTAAGAAAAATAAAAGGCATTATTGTAATAATACCCATAGACAATAGAAATGAAGGCTTAAAGAACCTGCTCACGATATGAAGCTTACCACAAAGAGTGGTGAGTGCAGTTAGAGAAATAGCTACACTAACAACTATTATGACTATGGTAATGAGTGAAAAAAGTAAAATGTCTGTCTTGAATACAGGCAGGGGGTGAGGGAGGATGAAGATGGGAGGTGCATTGGTGGCAGCATTATTGCACTGGTGAAGGAGGGTGTTCTTTTTATGACTGAAAGCCAACTACAAACATGTTTATAACCATGCTGCTTACATAAAGATATTATTTATTAAAAAAAACCACACCCAAAGAAATGATTGCTTTTCCAAGAATACTTTCCCCAGCCAGACTTACATTTAGGTTTGAAGGAAGGATACACAGCTTTACAGATAAACAGCAGCTGAGAAACTTTACAGACTCAAAACCAGCCTTAAGAGACTAACTGAAGACAAGACCAAGAGGCACGCCAAACTTCTACAGAAAGATGACACTAAATTCCATGAAAATTATCTCTCTCAATGTCAGTGGACTAAAGGTACCAGTTAAGAGTGACAAAGTGGTAAATTCATATACACAGAGTGAATCAAAAAGCTGAATCCAACGTTTTTCTGAATACAAGAAGCACATCTGAATAGTAAGAACAAACAGACTTAAAATCAAAAAGGTTGGAAGACAACCAGCCAAGCAAACAACTCCATTATAAAGAATGGGGTTGGGAAAGAGGTATGAAATTTATTTGATTTTGACATATTATTCCAAAATTACTTCACAAACCCAATCCAACCCGGACCCATTATTATCTCAAAGGTAAGAACCTTTGAACATGAATTCAATTTTTAATTTCTTTTCAGTGTAACAGAGTCTGGCAGAGGGCCTCAGTGGCATGCTATTAAAATCAATTGAAATTAGGCAATTGCTTTAGGCAATTGACTCTGTACAATTATAAAAACATAGAAACACTGCAGTGTAACTTCTATCTTTCTGTAATCAGTACAGCATTTTGAAGAAACTCAGACTGAAAAATTCTGATTACTTGATGTCCTGGTTTCCAAGACTTTGGATAAGACATGGCCAGAACTTGAACATAAATCTGGGCTCCAGTTAGTTTTCTTCCCATGATATCACTTGCCTCTTGCCTCTTATTTATGATGTCACAAAATCCAAAGGACTACAAGCGATTCTTTGAAATTATTGAATAGTTTTACCAATAAAATCTCCTTGTAGCCTTTGGCTACTCTCTTCAAAATCTACACATGATGGAAAACACCTTCAGCATAACCACATTCCTCTTACATTTTCTCTCATCTTCTTGGGTTTTAAATTTTCTCTACAGTATGAAGCAAAAGTCAAGCAAGCACCTTCTCTCATGCCCACAACTTGTAAAGTGGAGATTCATTATTTTTTAAACAGTCTTTGAGACCACAACTCAGAAAGCCCTTTTAGATCAGTTTCCATATTCCCTCTGTCAGAGGGAAATAAACCACACTATTTAGATATTTCCCCTTTATACTCTAGTTATATTTGATTTTAGTAGATTTAGACTTTATTTTTGAAAACAAACTTAATTTTGCCTGCATACTAGGTCTATGTCTTCATACACAAGAGAAGCATAACTGCAAAAGCTCTTGATCTAGTCCCAATTTCTCCTTCGTACTCAGAAGAGGTCTTCATTCCTTGCATATTTTATGTACAGGAAACATCGATCAATTAAAAGAATGCCTCTCCATCTTCCATAAGTGAAGATGATGGGAAAGTGCTAAAAATTTTCAGTTTTATTATTTAAATTCTCCCCCTTTTACTTCATTACTATTATTATTATCATTAGCATTCTTGTTAGTAGTAATTGTTTGGGGGCCACTCCCATTGGTGCTCAGGAGTTATTCCTGGTTCTGAGTTCAGAAGTTACATCTGGCAGGCCAAGTACTATATGGGATGCCAGTGTCCTAACTCAGGTCAGAGGCATACAAGGCAAATGCCCTACCCATGCTCTGCCCCCATACTTCCTTCTTTCCAGTCTTCCATTATTTTTCCTCTTTTTCCCTCTTTTTCCCTCTTTATTCCTCTTTATTTCTCTCTTTATCCCCCCCCTCTCTCTCTCTCTTTCTCTCTCTCTCTCTCTCTCTCTCTCTCTCTCTCTCTCTCTCTCTCTCTCTCTCTCTCTCTCTCTCTCTCTATCTCTCTCGTCTGTCTTTGAGCCACACCCAGTGACACTCAGGGGTTACTCTTGGCTCTAAATTCAGAAATCGCTCCTGGCTTGGGGGACCACATGGGACACTGGGGAATCGAACCGTGGTCTGTACTAGGCTAGCGTGGCCAAGGCAGATGCCTTATCACTTGCACCATAGCTTGGGCCCCAATATTTCTCTTTTTTGTTTTTTTTCTTTCCTTCTTACTATTATTAGTTTACATCATTATAGTCTGCTTTTAACAGTTCTATTATCTACAGGGTTCACCCCACACACCACCAGTCACTGCCATCCACTGTCACTCTTCTCCACTTTTTTCTATTAATCACCATAGTTTTCAATGAGTTTATAAATTAATTTTGTCAGTTCACTTACTTCAGTTATTTATATTCCATATTTAATAAAACCACCCAGTAACTATCTTTATTTATTTATCTTTCTTATTTATTTTATTCAACTCAAGTACTATCCTTTCTATTTCAAATGACATAATTTCAGTTATTTAATCCAGAGTAGTTTTCAGTGAGTTTAAATATTATAATTTATTCAACATTTCTATTCAGTCATCTGTTGATGAGCCTTGAGGTTGTTGTATATTTTGACTATTATCAATAATGGTGCTTTAAATTCAGTGTTTTCATTCATGAGTGTGCAATTACACAAATGAAAATATTTCATTCATTCCTACTAATACTATTTTAGCGAAAACTATGAGTGCAAATATGTACATGTGATATTGCTTTGTAGCTTTTTGTTTTCCACTAATACAGAACTAGCCTTTATTATTAACTAAAAAACCCTGCTAGATCAATAAAACAATAATCAACTACAATTTTAAATTAATGATTTGTTCTATTCTACTTCCATTTGTATAAATTAAATTCAACTAAAAATCCCAATTAACAATTCTCGAGTAATACTATTGGTTCTCTTAAAAATGGTACTAAGCATGATGACTCATTTGAAAGACGCATGTAAAAAGTTTTATTATTTTGAAGAAATGTCTATATTTAACATTTTGGTGTTGTTGCTGTTTTTGGACCACCCCCAGTGACTCTCAGGGATGACTTCTAGCTATGTGCTCAGAAATGGCTCCGGGCTTGGGGGACCATATGTGATGCCAGGGATCAAACCCAGGTCTGTCCTGGGCAGCCACTTGCAAGGCAAATGCCCTACCACTGTGCTATTGTTTAGACCCCTATATTTAGCATATTTTACATAATCCGGCTGACACTGCCTATGATTAGTCAAATTATAGGATTTTAAATTCAAAAGTCTATTAGCTACCTGATATTTAAACTTCAAAATTCCAGGAAAGTAAAGTTTGGAAAGGAAATTAATTTTTACTACTCATGGTTGTTCAAACCGATCTCTGTCTTTAGCTATCATAATTTGCTACTTAATCACTGCCTCCTGACATGTTAAAGTACAATTTAAATGGTGTATCATGTTAAATAAAAAAGTCTTCCATTAAATACCACAAACTTGTAATGTTAAAGGGTCTTCCTTTTTATCTATTCAGGTCGATTTATTTCCTAGTATTCCCCCAAGTCCCGTGAGATATTACAAACAAAAAATTTGCCCCGAATACACTTTCCTAGACTGTATTTTGACTCATACCTCAAACACACCTGTGACCCTTTTGTGATGATGCAAAATACAAGTGGAAGGTAACATCATTATCTATTTCAAGAATTCTAAGCCAAATTTCCATAATAAACTACATGAAAGAGAATTATCTGTAGCTTATTAATATGACACCCTACCTACATCTCCTACAGCTTTTGCTCTCCATACAGCATCATGAATCTGACTTCACGATGTTTCATCCACCCCTGGGCCTCAGACTTTAATCGTAAATTATGCCCCAGAGTCTCATTTGGTTTTGTAGGCCCTTTTATCATTATATTATTCTTTTTTTTTTTTTTTTTTTTTTTTGGTTTTTGGGCCACACCCGGCGGTGCTTAGGGGCTACTCCTGGCTGTCTGCTCAGAAATAGCTCCTGGCCGGCACGGGGGACCATATGGGACACCGGGATTCGAACCAATCACCTTTGGTCCTGGATCGGCTGCTTGCAAGGCAAACGCCGCTATGCTATCTCTCCGGGCCCCATTATATTATTCTTAACATTTTTAACTCAATTCTATACATTTGTGGCCAGTTTAGTTCACTTTTATTTTCATATTCTGGATTCTAGTTTGCCAATCTCAGTGAGAGTATATAATCTATTGCCACCAACAGTGCATGAAGACCCTCGATTTACTGTTTTACTAATATCACTGGTGATTTTCATACATTTTTTCAAAAATATTTAAAGTATCATGATTTACATAATTATTCACAGGTGAGTTTAAGATATACAATGTTTTAGTACTAATCCCTCCACCAGTGTCAACCTCCCTCCATGTTCCCAGAGTCCTTTTTATATCTCCACCCCCACCACCACCACCCCAATCCTGCCATCTTAACAGGTACCTTTCTAAGTGTGGTTGTTAAAGTTTGGGCCTCGTGATTCAGTGTTGTTGATTCTGTGCTTTGGATATTTACTTCTTTCCTTCTTAGGGCCACAATGTACATACTTTATGATATAAGCTCTTTTCACTGGAGTTAGATTATATTAATTAACATTTTGCATTTGCATTTCTGTGATAATAAGTGATGCCGTGTTTCTGCTAGACAAAATATGTCACAGGGAAAATAGACTCAAATTGTTAGCTGACAGATATGAATATAAAGAGACAAAGAAAATAGACAGTATCCAATGGTAACAAATCATTGAGCTTTACATAAGAACTGATGTTACCCAAAATAGCATAAAAGGGGGTGGGGGGAAGAGATGGACTCACAATAACAAAAAGATACTTCTTTAGCACTTTAATAATGGAGGAAGTGCTGTTAACTTTGTTTACCATAAACAACACTTTTGTTATTATATTACCTCAAATCTATAAATAAATAAGTATTGAAACTAAACCAAATAAAGATATGCATGAACAATTCCTACAAAGATACTTTGTATTTTTAGTATTTTTTTTGTATTTTTTTGTATTTATTTTAGATACTGCCATTTCTATATCCTTCCTCAGAAATTTCAGTGAATTAATCTGAGTAGCAGACAGGGCATCAAGTATCTTTGAAATTGCCAGCATGATTCTAGTTTACATTCAAGGTAACAAGACTCAATAAAGTAACCTACTCTCCCTAACGAGTCTCCTCAACTGAACTTTAGTATTTCTATCTTTTTTACATACCAACCCATTCTTTCTCTGCAGGTTTTCAACCTCCAACTACAAAATAAATTCCAGAGATTTTCTTCTCAATATCTCAAAATCACACCGATAATAAAAATTTTACCTAAACTGTGTATAATTATAATTCTATATTTCTTTTCAAATCTCAATTTTATGTGTATTTATATAACTATGGTTATAAGAATAATTCCTGACACTTCCAAATAGTTATTATGAATCCAACATCACCTTAATACCAAAGTCAGACAGAGATGCAGCCAAAAAAGAAAATTACAGACCAATATCCCTGATGAACACAGATACAAAGATCCTCAACAAAGTTCTGGCAAATAGGACCCAATGCCTCATCAAGAAGGTCATTCACCACAATCAAGTAGGTTTCATCCAAGGAATACAAGGATGATTTAATATCCATAAATAAATCAACATAATACACAATATCAACAACAAGAAAAATAAAAGCCATATGATCATATCAATAGATGCAGAAAAATCATTTGGTAAGGTCCAACACCCATTCTTGATAAAAAAAAAAAAAACTCTCATCAAGATGGGGAGGAAAGGAACTCTTCTCAATATAGTTAAGTCCATCTATCATGAGCCAATGGCAAATATTCTCCTCAGTTGAGAAAAACTAAAAGGCTTTTCTCTAAAATCTGGTATAAAACAAGGCTGTCCTCTCTCACCACTCCTATTCAACATATTACTGGAAGTTATTGCTATAGCAATTAGACAAGAAAAAGTTATCAAGGGCATCTAGATAGAAAAGGAAGAACTCAAGCTCTCACTTTTTGCAGATGACATACTCTATTTAGAAAACCTTAAAGACTATACCAAAAAGCTTTTAAAGATAATAGATTTATATTAGCAAAGTGGCAGGCTACAAAATTAACATGCCAAAATTAATGGCCTTCTTCTACACCAATAATGATAGAGAGGAAATAGACATTTAAAAAAACAACCCTTTCACATTAGTGTCACACAAACTCAAACATCTTGGAGTCAACTTAAGTAAAGAAGTGAAGGACCTATACAAAAAATAACTACAAAACTCTGCTTCAAGAAATAGAGAGGACACGCAGAAATGGAAACATACCCTGCTAATGGATTGGCAGGATTAACATCATTAAAATAGCACTATGTACTCCTCAAAGCATTGTACGCATTTAATGAAATTACTCTAAAAATATGCATGACATTCTTCAAAGAAGTGGATCAAACACTCCTGGAATTTATTTGGAACAATAAAAACCCATGAATAACTAAAGCAATCCTTGGAAAAAGGAATATGGGAGGCATTACTTTCCCCATTTTTAAGTTGTATTGCAAAGCAATAGTTATCTAAACAGCATGGTATTGGAATATAGACAGATCCTCAGATCAGTGGAATAGGGTAGAGTTTTCATAGAATGTTCCCCCAGACATACAATCACCTAATTTTTGATAAAGAGCAAGAAATTCAAAATGGAGCAAGGAAAGGCTCTTCAACAAGTGGCTTGGCACAAATGGTTAGTCACTTGCAAAAAAGTGAACTCAGACCCCCAGCTAATATCATGTATGAAGGTCAAATCCAAATGGATTAAAGATTTTGTTAACAAACCTAAAACCATAAGGTATATAGAATAATGCATAGGTAAAATATTTCATGACATTGAGACTAAAGGCATCTTCAAGGAGGAAACAGCACTCTCCAAGAAAATAAGTGGAAACAGAGAAAAACAGATGGGAGTATATTAAGCTGAGAAGTTTCTGCACCTCAAAGGAATACAAGAGCCACCCACTGAATGGGAGAAATTATTCACCCAATACCCATCAGATAAGGGGCTAATATCCAAAATATACAAGGCATTGACAGACTTCACAAGAAAAAAATCTAATCCTATCAAAATATAGGCAGAAGAAATTAACAGAGAATTCCTCAAAGAAGAAATACAGATGGCCAAAAGACATATGAAAAAATGCTCCACATAACTAATCATCAAAGATATGCAAAATCAAAACAATATGGGATACCATCTCTCTCTCCACAGAGATTGGCACACATTACAAAGAATGAGAACAAGCAGTGCTGCCAGGGATGTGGAGAGAAAGGAACTTTTATTCACTTCTGGTGGAATGCCATCTAGTTCAGCCTTTCTGGAAAACAATATGTATATTCCTCAAAAAAACTGAAAATTGAGCTTCCGTATGATCCAGCTATACCACTCTTAAGGAAATAGCCTAGCAACACAAAAATACAATTCAAAAATCCCTTCGTCACACCTATATTCATTGCAGCACTATTTACCATAGCAAGACTCTGGAAACAGCCAAGATACCCTTCAACAGATGAATGACTAAAGAAACTGTGGTACAAATATGCAATGGAACATTATGCAGCCGTCAGGAGAGTTGAAGTCATGAAATTTTCCTATACATGGATGTACATGGAATCTATTATGCTGAGTAAAATAAGAGGGAGAGAGATAGACACAGAATAGTCTCACTCATCTATGTTTTTTTTTTTAAGTAAAGACATTATTGTAATAATCCCAGAGAAAATAGAGTGAAGAGCCTGAAGGACCACCCCACAATATGAAGCTCACCACAGAGTGCTAAATGCTGTTAGGGAAGTAACTACACTAACAACTATCATTTTTTACATTCTTATATTTTAAGAAGAAATTATTATTACCTATACTTCTAAATCTTAATAAATTAAGCCCAAATATAATGATTATTGCATGAGTTTGGAATATCATTGATGAAATGCTAGTCTCCAAATAAAGGAAATTTGACCTAGAAAAAATAATAATTCCAGGGACAGAACGATAATTCTGCTGGTGAGATGCTAGCCTTGTATACAATTAACCTGGGCTCAGTTCCTGGCACTGCATATGATCCCCAGAGCACTTCTATGTGTGGTCTCTGACTACAGAGCCAGGAGGAGTAAATCCTGAATACCTTAAGGTGTAGCCAAAAAACAAACTAGCAAAAAAAAAAAAAAATAATTCCCACCCATAAAGATTTGCTTGGCAGAAACTTTTTGGTTTGTTTGTGTTTGTTTTGGGGTCACACTCAGAGGTTTCCGGGGTTTCTCCTGTCTCTGCGCTCAGAAATTGCTCCTAGCAGGCACAGGGGATCATATGGGATGCCGGGATTTGAATCACTGTTCATCCTAGATCAGCTGTGTGCAAGGCAAACACCCTACAGCTGTGCTATCTCCGGCCCTGCAGAAACTTTTATAAGCTTACAAATAAATGTATTATGCTAATCAAAGTTTGGATTAAGGTAGTTGCAGGTTACTAAAATTTGAATTTATATATATATATATATATATATATATATATATATATTAACTTTAAGTGTTCACTAAACAACAAATTAGCCAAAAAAAAAAGTAGGTATAAAAAGAGTCAAACGTGAAGAAATGAGAATTCCCAAGAGAAATTCCAAAATTTTTGAAACTCACAGTGGCAGGTACCCCATCCAGTTGTCGGGCCCCATGATTTGACACTAAGATTCCATTCACACCGTGTTTCACTGCCACCTTGGCATCATCACCTAGACAAAGCAAGACAACCATTACATGAAAACAGCAATTTAACAGAATAATTGAGTTTGGAAGTTGCAACATCCCTCAAATGGGAATATGATGTCTTGTTTGAAACTTTTGGCATAGTGATACACCATAGTTTGAATCTAGAAGAACAGTGGTAGATTCCTTGACTAAAAAGCAAGACAAAGATGTGGAGCTTAGAATAAATAATAAAGCAAGAGTATAGGTAAAATATTTAAATACAATTAAAATTTAAATATTCACATAAGGAAGCATTCTTACCTAGTATATTTATTAATAAGATATTACTTTACATCTAGCAAGATTTTGCCTCTAAAATTTGGATAGTATAACAATTATGAATTTTTTTATTTTGGGGGTTTTTGGTCACACCCGGAGACACTCAGGGCTTATTCCTGGCTCTGCACTCAGAAACTGCTCCTGGTTTGAGGGATCATATGGGACACTGGGGATGAAATCAAGGTTCATTCTGGATCAGCCGATGATTATGAATTTTTAATATTAGAAATATTAGAAAAATTTTGAAAAAGTATTTCAGGGACTAGAATTATATGCTAGTAAGTAGGACACTTGCTCCCTACCACCACATGTGGTCCCCCAAATGCCACTAGGAGTGATCCCTGAGCATAGAGCCAGGAGTAAGCCCAGAGTACCATTGAGTATGAACCATAAAAAATAATAATTTTAAATATTGTGTAGCAAAACCTAAATCTTTGAAAATTGTGCTGTTATGTATATTTAACAATTAGATGTATTTTATTAATATCTTTTTTTAAACATCGTGATTACAAACATGATTTTAGTTGCGTTTCAGTCATAAAAAGAACATCCCCCCTTCACCAGTGCAACATTTCCATCACCGATGCCCCTCTCTCTTTCTCCTGCTCCCCGCTTGTATACCAAACAGGCTTTTTACTTATAACACAATATTAAGATATTTGCTTATCTTTTCAACATGCTAATCTAGTCAACTATAATGAATACTGAAAATTGTTTTTAAAAATTACAGAAAAGTATTAATTAAAAAATTAATTTCTTCTGTCCTGGGGATATATTTCCAAAAGAGGGATCGCTGAGTCATATGGTCCTCAATTTTGTGTTTACTGTAGATGACAATGGTTTCAATATAATAAAATTTAAAAAATTAATTTTTTGTAGATCAATTTCAAACTTTAGGAAGCTATTTTACATTTTAGACTACTGTTTTAAATAAGATCCCAACAACAAGTTATTTACAAATTGAATAATGGAAACCTCATTGGTCTTCAGGTTTAACAGTCAAAAGCAGTTGGTATCAGGTTCCAATCAAAAGCAGCTTTTGGAAAATTAAATAAATGAATCCAGAACATTGAGAACATAAATACATTCAGTGAGGATCAAGATATCAAAAAATATTGATACAAAAACTAACAATTCCCTTTTAAATATTTGTGCTAGAGCACTTTGTTGGAGTGCTTCATAGAGTAGTTTTTAATATTTCCATTTTTAATTCTATTAAAAATCAGAAATATTTTTCTAAAATTACCATTTTAGGAAAATATTAAACCCTTATGTTAGAAACTCAGTGTTTCTGTTTCTCGAGTAATTAAATATTGAAACTCTAGTCCCCAATATAAAGTATTTGAAGGATACTTGGGGTTAGCTGATGTCATGAGCACAATAATCTCATGATGGATTGATACTCAGAAAGCACTAACTAACTTTGCACATCTTGTGGAATTTCATCAGAAATTTTTGAGTTGCTCATGAGAAAAGGATGTAAGGTTAAAGGGACTTTTCCTCACCCCTTTACTTGATTAATAGTTTACATTTTAATGTTGTTTTCTATTTGAATCATGCATGTTAATTAATATAGCTTTCTTTCTCTGGAAATAGAATTGCTATTTTAAATATTCTTTTGTCTCCACTTATTATGAGATTATAAAATATATTCACTCTTTTCTGTTGAAGGTTTTTGTTAGTTAAACTTACATCTCCTTAGTTCTTCTCTGTAGACAAATGCCTGGAGACGTTTTACTATTCTAGCATAGGCTGATTACTCTTCAGACTACTCTGGACCTGCAATCTATACAATTGTTCCTGGTCCCATTGGGTTGAATCTACTGTACTCTCATTTCAGCCCTCGCTTAATTTACATTCTCTATTGTTTATAGTACATCAAATTAAAAATTCTTACAAAATGATCCAATTTTTATTATTATTTTATTATTTCTTGCTTGGAAAATCATTTTTTATAATTAAAAAATAAATACACAGGTTTTTAGTGCTTATAGATATTGAAAAGAATTTCTGCCACCTTCTTTTAGAAATAACAGTTTTGTACTATTTTCTCTCCATCTGAAGCCAATTGTTCTGACACTATTTTAAAAGGTTTTCATCATATTTTCTTGCTGAATAAGCTTTGCAAAGTGTCATTGGTGCCATCATTTAATCAATCATTTTATTTCAGTGGCAAACTGAAATAAATATTTTTCTTTTCTCTTTTATAATTATATTTTTGAATTTTATTTTTATGGCAAACTATATTTAGGTGTTTTCTCAACTTTAACCATATGTACTTAAAACTGTTACTCAATAGAACATCTATGCTGATTGAATTTCTATATCTACACTTCCATATAGTAAATGCTAGCCACACACACATAGCCATTCCATGCAGTAATGGAAATTTGACTGAGAAACTGGAACTTGACTTTTATTTCATTTAGATTAGTTTAAAGAGGTACAGTCAGCATTTGACTGGGATATGAAAGTCTGCTTTGATGCTTATGTGAGCAAATCTTTTCTAATAAAGTGATTATACACAATTTTTAAAAGTATAGATGTATCCACAAGTAATCCTACTGAAGAATCTAAAATATATTTAGAACCTAGAAATTGCTCTTGTTTTCCAGGTGTGTGCTTGATACCAATCACAATAAAAATTTTAAAATTTAAATTTATAGGAGTGGAGATACACGAGAGAGGTTAAAGTGCTTTCTTTGTACATGGAAGACCCCAGTTTAAGTCCCTGGCACAAATACATTCCCCAGGAACTACCAAGTGTCAGCCCCATTCAGAAGCAGGAACAAATTGTGAATACTACTGTGCATGGCCCTAAAGAAAAAATTAAAATTTACAATAGAAATGGGATTTCATGATGCTGATGCAGAAACAAAGATCTTGGGATAATGGCAGAAGGATCCAGGCATTCAGTTTTTGGACATGGTATACTATATATAACAAAATGATATATCATTTATAATATAATAACATATCATATAAAATACAGTATGTTATAATGTATATGAGTATATAATATATATGACATTATATAATATTATATATGTTTATATATGTTGCTTTATACTTGAACCATGAATGTAAATTAATATGGCTTTCTTTTTCTGGAATTCTAATTGCTATTTTAAATTTCCTAAAAATGTACATATCAATAAAACTATATATCGTCCTATATATGTGATATATTATATACTCTAGTAGTACTAAATGTTAGTACTTCTATTAAAATTAATTAAAATAAAACTATTAAAAATTAAACTATCATAAAACGATTAAAACTATGAGAGGCATTTTTTAAAAATAAAAGATCTCTGAACTATCAAAAAAAATAAAAGTACATGCACTGTTGTGTTTACAAACTTTATGATTAAAAATGTGTTCAATACCCACCCGGATTTATATTTTGATATCTGTTGCCATAGAAGTTAATATGCATTTTGAGGAAGTGAATGTTATCTATCAGTAAATTTACGCCATATAATATGAAAGGGATCAATGCTTAAGCTTAATAATTGAACCATTTAGATTTGAATTTCACATCTGCTTCTTGCTTGTTATGTAAGTAGAAAATGATTTAACAGCTCTGCACATCAATGAACTGCAACATAAAAATTGGGGCTTAAATGACATGATTGGCATGTGAATTAAATGAGTATAATAGATCTTACTAGTATAATAGATCACTCTAAAATCTCAGATAGTTATTGACTATTATTATTCCCTTCATCTGATGGTGCGGGAGATGACTAAGTGGAAGCTTTGTTACCTGCTTTTGGCAAGTCTGCTTTAATTTTGATGATAGCAATGAATTTTCATCCTAGTGAGGATTAAAATTATAAAGAGGTTACGATTTAAAATAAATGCTACTTATGAAATCTTAAGTTTATCTTGCATAATTTCAAGTAATCTCCCATGTACCTTTGCAGAGTTGAGAACATAAGGAAATTGATAAAGTGGTTTTCTAAGAAATTAGGATAATGAAAATCTGGAAAGCAAAGAAAGTAAAAAACAAAAAAATCTATGAATACCTTTTCTGAACTACTATAGGAAGTCTTTTCCACATTTTTATGTTTTATTTTTTAAAAGAGAGGGAAAAATATTTCAAATTCAAATGGAAATATTCAACATTTCCCTTTGGAACTTTTGATCCAAGAGTCTGTACTATTTTATAGAATTGTATATTAGCTAAATCCTAGTTAGAAATGCAACAGTTTTAAATAAAATACAACGTAGAACATCTAGTGAATATTTTTTGCATTTGGGGGAAGAATAAAATCTATCTACCTATCTATCATCTATCTATCTATATCTATCTTCTATTCACATGCACACAATTTTAAAAACTTCTGAGAAACAAAACTAAAAAAATTCTTATGGAAGTGAGGCATCCTAGTTGCTTTGTTAGAGTTTTTATTTTAAGAAAATAAAAAAAATTATGCCTTCGATTATATAATAATTTATTTGCTCGCGTGAGTACTGGCAAGGACCAAATCCTGTCTCATGTATATGTTTGGAAGTTGTGCTGAAGTTTTCCAAGAACAGAGTTTAACCACAACAAGAGATTATTTCCTGCAGTCCAATTTGCATTCATTATAATGTAACCCTTAAAGTGCTGGTAAAGTGAGGGATGTTTCATAGAGATCTTTTCCATTGGTTAATGTTCCTGCAAACATAGCCTGTACCTCTCTCTGGTAAAGGACAAGAGATTCTCAGTCAGTCTATGTGACTTCAGAATGAAGATCTGTGAATAAGAACAAGATTCCCAGAACTGGCTCAGCCAACCCACCCCATATCCAGATTGAGCATATGCACAACTGGATGCAGTTGCCATAGCAATGATTCTTGTTTGTTAAATAGATGAAATAAATAGTTACAGGAAAACTAGACAATGTGAACTATACATGTATAAATAAGTCATTTCTGTTCAAAAGCCAATTGCACCAACCTCCCTTTCTCTTGCTTTTGAGCTCTTTCCGATTATATTATATAAACAGAGAGTTTTCAGTGAGGATTTCACTCATAAATATTTGGCCTATCTATTGTGTGCGAAATATTTCAATATGTAGGAACAATATGTAGGAAAAAGTCGCATTATACATATGGATAAAAGAAAAGAAAGATGGTAGTTTTAGATAAATACAGAAAGTTCTAGAAACATATTTTCAACATAGCAGATGGTTTAATAAAGTGTAATTCAACAGATTTGCACTATATCCTAGACAAAAAATATAATATTTCAGAAGACAAATTCAGGGGGAGTAATATATTTTAGGAATAGTAAATTAAAATTTTAATAAACTTGTCTTATATTTGTCCTCTTTAACTCAGTTAAATATTACATTATAATACTGAAATTTGGTTTTCAAGCTAGTTTCTTTGAGCCACTTCTATTATAAGATAATTAATATTTGAATATGCATTTTCTATTAATTTATACCTTCTCATTTTCCTCATATAGCCACAGAAATATTTTGTTAGGCCTCAAGTTTCCTAAATTTCATCTCCTTTAATACAATTTCTCCACTTTCAGATACAATGTCCATTATACATTGTTTGATTGGGGAGGGGCATACCTAGCATTGCTCAAAAATTACTCCTGGCAGGTGTGGGGGATCATATGGGATGCCAGGGATCCAATATAGGTCAGCCACTTGCAAGACAAATGCCCTATGCATTATGTTATTCCTAGTCCCCTTGATTTTTTAAATGCAAAGCTTATTAGGATACTTCTGAAATCAGGGTTCTAAGTGGTTCACACACCTTTTCAAATCTACTTTTGCTAAAATTGCTCATATGTTTTATAAATTTTTATTCATACTGCTTGAGTTGATATTATAACAAATTCAAGCACCAATTTGCATATTGAACTGTTACCTTCACTACCTTTTCTTGTTGTTGTCCATCTTCTGTTTGAAGCTCCAGTTGTACGATTCATAGAGTCTACTAGCACCTGGAGCATCTCATTGCTCCTTCATTCTGATTCATTAGTCTTACAAGAAAGGATGCCATCAAATATGCCATCAAAGACCTCATTACAGTCTTTTATTTTGGTATGTATAATAAATGTTTATAAAATGAATGGCTCAGTGAGTAAATATTGCATCACTAAGTAAAAGAAATAGAATCTTTAACTTACTACCCTTTAGAACCCATAGCTGAATGTAGATTTAAAAAAAATAGAACTAGCTATCATCAAGACAATTCAGTCATAAGTAAGTTATTTTGTTTTGCTGGGTTTTTTTTGGTTTGATTTGTCTTTGTCTTTGGGCCACACCCAGCTGCGCTCAGGGGTTACTCCTGGCTCTATGCTCAGAAATTGCTCCTGGTTTAGGGGACTATCTGGAATGCTGGGGATTGAACCCGTGTCTGTCCTGGGTCAGCTGCATGCAAGCCAAACGCCCTACTGCTGTACTACCACTCTGGCCCTTGTTTTAGTTTTGTTTTTGTTTTTTTTATTAGTCAAGTTATTGAAACTATTCTTTAAGGGTATCTTCGATAGTAGGATATATTAAAAATAATTCACAGAAACTTTGAACTAGTGTAATGAGGAACAAAAAGAATGTGTAAAATATTTTAAACAGGGGACTGGAGTGGTGGCACAAGCGGTAAGACTTACCCATGCTAGCCTAGGACGGACTACAGTTCTATCTCCCAGAGTCCCATATGGTCCCCCAAGCCAGGAGCGATTTCTGAGCACATAGCCAGGAGTATCACAGGGTGTAGCTCAAAAAGCAAATATATATATATAACAGATTATAACAAAACTAGATTAAATACATTTAACTATGTTTACATATATTTTAAATGTTTAAATATGTTTACAAAGCTTTGCTTGGCTAATTCTTTAACTTTTATTGATTTCATATCTCTATATATGTGATTATAGAAAAGTTAGCAACTTAAATAGAGGCTTTTAGAAACCATCTGGACCACATGTTTTCAAGTAAAACCTATGAATTTTTGACATTGTTAACCAGAGGAAATTAACCCTATGTCTCATCCAAGAGCCACTTACTTAAACATTTTCCCGAAAAATAATAATAATACATTTTTGGCAAATATCTATAAGACTATACTTTAAAATGTCTTCTAAGAAATGAAAGTATTTTTGTGGAAAAACACATTCTTACCCTTCAAATCATTTTAGTCATTTGCATATCCCTATGGTACTTGAAAATATGTGGATAGAAGGGAATTAGTAATGTTCTTTAATACCTGCAACTTGATTTTTAAGATTTTTAAAATTTTGGGGCTGAAGAAATAGCATGGAGGTAGGGCATTTACCTTGCATGCAGAAAGACAGTATTTTGAATCCCAGCATCCCATATGGTACCCCGAGCCTGTCAGGAGTGATTTCTGAGCACAGAACCAGGAGTAACCCCTGAATGCTCCTGGGTGTGACCCAAAAAAACAAAAAAAAAAACCAAGATTTTTAAAATTCTGTTGAACAATTATTTTTACTGTAAGGTGATGTGGTATTTCTCACACTTAAAAAAGCGATCACAGACCCCCCTGCCGCAAATATTTACCAATCTGAAGAAGGTCAGGGGGTGGGTTAGGAAGATGCCTGGGAACCCACACACCACAAGAAAAACCCAAAAGACAATGGGAAAAACTGTACTTCCAACATAGGCATAAGACCTGTAATACACCACCTCTTTACCTGCCCTCCCCCAAATGTAAGGTAGTCTTTTGCACCACTTTGGTCCCATAAAAATTTCGCTAACTCATTTTATTTCTTTTTTTTTTAATTTATTTATTTATCTTTTTTTTTAAAATGTTTGTCCTTCATATATATTTGTGAGCACATACAGTTTCAATCCCCCCCCCTTTTTTTTTTCTTCGTTTTTTGGTAGGTGACCTGTGGCTGTTATCCCATCAGTCCACCCACGAATACACAGACATTATAATGTAGCACCACTTCCCCCTACAAAGGCACACTAAGTAAAGGGGAAATTTTACATTTAAAAAAAAAATAAAAGAGAGCTCTTATCTACTAGAGATAGGAACTCATAGTTATTTAAAATATAGGGATATCTCCTGCCTTGAAAATATGTCATGTGAAATCAAATTAGACCTCAGGTGATTAGATACCATTCATCCAGCCTTGAACCCTGGATCTCCGACATAGAAACGGCACAGCTCTCCACAACAGCTGCAGGAAACAAACTCCATCCAGGACGGCCTTAATACGACGAGACCAACAACAAGGCCCACCTCTAACATGATATCCTGACAACGGGGAAAATGCGATCATTTTGACCTTAGAGCAGATTAGCCTACCTTACCAACTAACGACAAGACAAAACCAGAAGTCTTGGCTCCCTTTGGTAGGACAAAAACCCAAGATCGGGATTTACAGATGACTGGCTGCTTGATTCACGACCAGACTGTATACATCTTGGGACCAATAAATAAGCCCTAGTTTAGGGTTTGAACTATGACCTGCACAAGAATCATGATCCCCAGCCCCAAAGATCCGGCAGAGACAATTGTAACGGAATGGGGCTTTTGGGAGCACAAAGAAAGACACTATCCTAGGTGCCACCCTAGGCTCAGTGCAAAGACCAAGATCATCAACCACAGAAGATGGGTTAAAATGACACTGAGGTAACAGAACCTCTAGAACCACAAAGACTGACTTCATCATAAGTCCCACCTCAGGATCTGTACAGATACTGAGACCTCTAAACACAGAGCAGAAGTCTTCCACACACCAAAGGAAAAAAAAAAGAAAGGAAAAAAAAAAAAAAAAAACCACCGGCAAAGTAAAGGATCCTGAGCAATGTCTAGAGTTGATCCCATGACAGTATGCTCCAAGGACGGAGAAATCCCATATCTCTTAGGCCAAGTGAATTCTTTTTCGAATGACCCCAATATTTACTGTGCCAGTGCAGGAGGGAAAAAAACAAAAATACAAAAAGCACAAAACCTTGGTTATTTTTTTGATATAAATATATATAGTACCTTCATTTATTATTGTTATTATTATTTTTGATTTACCAATCTATTTTGGTCGATTTCTCTGTTTGGGTGTGATTATTGAAAGTGTAGTCCCCAATTATACTTATTTTTTCTATTTTTTTTTCTCTTCCTTTCTTCTCTTTCGTTATGTGCTATGCCATGTTTCTTAATTCAAGACCATGGCGTGATTTTTGTTTGTCTGTTTTTGTTTTATTTTTTTTCTACTTGTTTGTTTGTTTGTTTTGTCTGCTCTGTGTGGTGCTTATCGAAATAGCTGGAGCCCTCACTGGATATTTGACACTTCTTTTGGTACTAGTGGAGTGTTTCACCTACTTTTTCTCCATCTCCCAGAGTGATGATGAGAGCCTTTAGAAGAACTCCGCCCATTTTCGGGGTATTAGACTCTTACCCCAGTTTATTGCTTTTTTCTCCTTCAAACAAAACCACGCAACTTGAACTAGCTAGTCCTGACTCCAGATAGAGGGGGAAATAAGGGAGGCATCAGGACCAAACAGGTGCAAGACTACTAAGTAGTGGGTTAGATACAGAGGGGACCACATATTCTAGCCGCCCTGGGGTGAGGGAAAAGGAAAAGGGAGGTAGGATAGAAACGGAGGCGTAGGGATGACAATTTGGCGATGGGAATCCCCCCTGATTTTATGTAAATATGTACCTAAAATATTATTGTCAACAATATGTAAGCCATTATGATCAAAATAAAAATTTATATTAAAAAAAAAAGAAAAAAAAAGTGATCACAGTTATTTGCCCTTGAAGGGAATAAGAAAGAATTTGAAAAGACTCATAGAACAGGTTGGCTAACATGACATAAATCATGGGTCTTCTTGTGAATCTGAGAGCAATTGCTACAGGTTTCAGCAATAAAATTAACTCAAAGCATTTTATCTACTTCTATTTTGCCAAAATCCATGATTCAGTGATAGCTTCAAAATAGAGCAGTGCCATCCCATTATTTGGAGAAAGCTGACTTCTTTTTTTTTTTCTGTAGCACTTTATTTTTACACATTTTCTTCACATTTTTAATTAATTCACAAATTATGATCTACAAAGTTAATCATAGTTAAGTTAAATTTTAGACGTTGAAATGTACCAGCACCAATCCATCCTCCCTCAGCCAATGTTCCCCAGGTTCCTTCCAATGCGTCATCCTCCCAGCCTGCCATTTTCACGGCACATTTTTTAAAATATTTTATTTAAGTACCATAGCTACAGAAATGTTCGGAGATGGGTTTCAGACATAAAATGTAAGCCACCTCTCATTAGTGCAACTTTCCCACCACCAATGTCCCCCATTTCCTTCTTCCCCACCCCCTCCCTGTCTCTGGCATTTTTAAGTTTGGTTTTCAAAGTATGGGTCTGATTTTAGTGTTTGCAGAAACTCTGTGGTTTGGAGAAAGCTAGCTTCTTAACTCATGGTAGTCCTACTCTCTTTCAGAGTACTCCCATGAGAGAGAGAGGCAGAGAGACAGAGACAGAGACATAAAGAGACAGAGAGACAGAAACAGAGACAGAGAGACAGACAGAGACAGAGACACAGAGACAGATATAGAGAGACAGAGAGAGACACAGAGACAGAGAAAGAGAACTGAGAAACTAAATTTTACTGATATTTTTCCTTCAAAATTCCAAAATCTCCTATGAAGATGTTCACAAGGCAAATATAAATTCAGGTGGAGACATAAACTAACCTCTCAGTATGCCTTTTGCCACAATCGGCAGTGATGTCAGTTGCCTCAGCCATTTAATATCCTTCCAGCTGATAGATGGATCTATTGCTTTTGCTACGTATGTGGCAAGTCCACTGTTATCTCCAAAATTTTCCTTCGGAGAAAATGCCAAATCACTGGCTTCAAAATTTTTCATTCTGAAATAAAGACATAGCATAACATGAGAAATTTAGCTAACTCTCAAAGATAGGTAGATTTTTACCAATGACTAATTCAATTTTAAAACATTATCTGTTCATAATCATTCAGTTGTTAACTCTTCAACCATAAATTGGTTGCAAACAAACTTTGTACTGCATGGAGTACGCCAGGTAAATGTGAATCAAGTAGGTTTAATTGATTATTTAAAGTTTCCTATTTTATACTGTACTTATATCATTAAAGCCATTCCAGAGAAGAATGTAATCAAGTTAAGGTACATGTCTTTTATTTTATTTTATTTTATTTTATTTTATTTTATTTTATTTTATTTTATTTGGGGTTGGAGTTTAGGCCACACCCAATTGTGCTTAGAAGTTACTCTTGGTTCATTTGTTTGTTTGTTTTAGGGCACACCAGTCAGCTTTCAGGGGTTACTCCTGGCTCTGTGCTCAGAAATTGCTCCTGGCAGGCTCAGGGAACCCAATTGGAACCTGGGTCTTTTCTGGGTTGGCCAAGTGCAAGGCAAATGCCCTACATCTGTGCTGTAACTCCAGTTCCTGTTCTTGGTTCTACACTAAGGGAACTCTCCTGCTGGTCCTCAGAGGAACTTATGGGGCTGGGTAGCTGCATGCACTGCAATGCAGTTACTTTTGCATGAAAATTATGCTTAGACTTTCTCTGTGGCCCTGTATTTGTGACTCAAGTCCAAGTTTATCATGGTGTTTGATTTTATTTCAACCAGTAATGCATACTAACACTAATAATGGAAATTGTGCATTGTACAACAAAATTAACAAAATAAAATTTTATCTACAAATATTTTAAAAGATTCAACTTACATACAATATTTTAGAAATATAAATAAATTAAAAACATTCAGAAAATGAAGTTGATATCTTATGATGTGTATATATATATATATATATATATATATATATATATATATATATGTTGGTTTTTGGGTCACACCCGGCAGTGCTCAGGGGTTACTCCTGGCTCTAAGCTCAGAAATCACTCCTGGTAGGCTCGGGAGACATATGGGATGTCAGGACTCGAAACACCGTCTTTCTGATTGCAAGGTAAATGCCTTACCTCCATGCTATCTCTCCGGCCCCTGATTTATTTATTTTATTTTTTATAGAAAATGAAAGGTTTAGGACCGGAGCGATAACACAGCGCTAGGGCATTTGCCTTGCATGTGGCTGACCCAGGACAAACTTGGGTTCGATCCCCAGCGTCCCATATGGTCCCCCAAGCCAGGAGTGATTTCTGAGTGCATAGCCAAGAGTAACCCCTGAACTACACCAGGTGTGGCCCAAAAAGAAAAAAGAAAAAAAAGGAAAATTAAAGGTTTAGGAAAGGTTGACTACATGCATAAAACTAGTTACTGAAGCATTTTGACTCAACACCAGGTCTATTGACTTCTAATTACATGTTCTTTATTCAGTCCTCATTTGTATCCTGGCAGGAGTCAGGAAATCTTCAGATGTCCTAGTAGATTTTTCTATAGACAAATAGAACCGCAATGATAAAGCCTCCATTGCTTTTGTGAGCATTTTTCCAAGCCTTATTACTTCGGTGAGTGGGAAAGGTAGAGATAGAAATAAAGTGCTCCGAGAAGAACTATCGAATCTTGTTTGTATGTTTTCCGTTCAGTTGTTTTCTCTGAAACTCTCTGCCTTCCCATACTAACTCTCCAATATCCCAGGTTACCTTGATGATGGAACAAGCTTTCAAGCTCCACAAACCTTCCTTTCTTTGCTTGTAGTGTGATGGCTAATTTTACATGTCAACTCGGCTAAAAGATGACTGGATATATATATCTGGTAAGAGATTATTTCCAGGTAAGTCTGTCAAGATACTTCTAGATAAAATTAACATTTAATTCTCAGACTTAATAAAAATGATAACCCTGGGCAAAATGGATTGGCTTCAACCAATTTGTTAAGGAACCGAACAGAATAAAAAGGTGAAAAGGGGGCAACAGTTTTTTCTCTCAATTTGAATTCAGCCATCCATCATTTCTTGCCCAGAATAACAGTTTTCAAGCTCCTAGATTTGGGCCAGCAATGTGATGTTATGCTTTCAGGCTCAGAATGGGATTTATATCATTGGCTATCCTGGCTGTCTCTCAAGTTGGAGATATTTCTTTGGAGAATCTAACACATAGCTTATTTATGCTCCTGGAGCCTGAATGACCATTCAAATATACTTCAAGTATCAAGTATGTTAGTTCTCCACATCCCTCACCCTGGACATAGGTATTCAGAATGTTTTACATTATTTTCCAAAATTTTTCACAAGGATTAACTTTGACTTGTCTACAATCAAGTAATACCATAGTTCATTGGCTTCTCATTATACCATTTTCCTCCAGCACTACTAGTATAAACTTCATCCTTCAAATAAACTACTTGCTTACTGCTACTGTCAGCTCCTAGAAAACCTGCAAATAAGACAGAACCCTGATGAGTTGCTGCATTCAATGTGTTTAGTTTTGTTTGCCAATGTATAACAGGATTCCTCTAATTAATCTTTAAGTCTCTACGACTAAAATATTTTCTGTTGATTTAATATCCTGTTGATTTAATATCCTGATATCCTGAGCTAGAATTTTTACATTTCTTTCCTTGTGGTATTGTATGTTTGGAGGTCCCACCTGAGAGGTTCAGGTCTTCTCAGAAATCACTCAGAGGAGCAGTTTTAATGTTTCTGAAGATGAGGAACAAAGTGTTTTCTGCCTTTACCACAAGCTGTATGATAATCCTCGTATACTACAATGAGATTATGTGTATGTATATACCTGTGACTTAGCAGCATACAACACCAAATACAATTTAAAAGTTCTTCCTCTAGAAAGTTGCCTTTGAATAATAACAAATGCCTGTGTTCATCTTGCTCTTCTGCACACTGCATAACTAAACCAATCTCCTCTTTGAAAATGAGTTCAGGTGAATGTTGATCTCTTGCATAATCAACATTCTTCTATTTCTTCTATTCTATTTCTTCCCTGTCAAAATCTTCACTAAATATAGAATGGATCTTGTACCTATGACTAATAATTTTATATATATATATATATATATATATATATACCTATAAGGATATAGACATAGTATTAAAATTAATTTTTAAAGAGTGAAAAGATTTCCTTTAAATTAAGCTTGATTTAATCTTCTATACACTTGAGTGTACTTTCAGCTAAAATAGCTGGTTGTGGAGCTCGAATGGTCCATATTATCATAAGGATATGAACATTCATATCCACATAGCTCTACATAGGCATGTTTTTTCAATGAGGTTCGAACAACTGGTCATATCATTTCATAGAATCTAGTGATCGTTAATGATCATAGAATATGTCAACTTCTTGCAAACCTTATTGGCTTATATATTTTTTCAGATTTAATTGGGAACTTAACTGAAATTCTTGGACATCTCTTTTGATGTCAAGGGTTCTACATTTTGTCGTAGAATTTGGTCTTTAATTATCATCCATACTTGAATTAAGCTAACTTTTAAATAACACTGTTCATCAGTAGAGGATTAAAATCCTCATCAGTAAAGAGGATTAAAAAAGAGAGAAAAGGGGGAAAATCTGCATGTGTATATATGCTACATAGCACCCCACCCCCATCCCAAACAAGCTACAGTGTTTTAGCAAGGGTGGGGTGAAAGGGTGAAATGGATAGGAAAAAACAGAAACATGGATAAAATTATATAAATAACTGTTGTTATTCTTGGACGGTGAAATGCAGATCAACACTTGAATGAATGTTGCCTTACAGAAATTTTCAGTGCACAATGAAGCCTTGTTGTTACTCTGAAACGTTGTTCAAAGCCAGAAGCCAAGAAAAAGTTTTCAGATATCTTGACAGAGACCCACGATGCAGTGTTTTACCAATGGCTCCAAAGGAAACCTCCATGAATGCTATTTTTATTCGAATTATGACATACAGGAAAAAAACACTTAAAGCAGTTTCTGATAACCATAGTATTCCATTTCGTAAGGAAGGAAAAAGGGCAACATCAAAATAATAATATGATTGCTTAGAACTTAATTCTCTGAATCCCAATCTATTTAATGACCCAGAGGCAAGGGATAGGATTTCTTCTTTGTAAGGGACTCATTGTGCATTGAATAGTCCCCAAATATACTTTTTAATTTAATATATAAATTATTTTAGCTTTTAGTAAGTTGGCATCAAAAAATAGAAACAATTACTGAAGTTCAGAATTATTATATAACTAATAGCAATATTAATAATAAAGAATGCTTTGAGAACTATATTTATTTTTATAGGTGCCTCCCCAGTGATACTGGTGGATAGGGGACACTCTCTGTAATACTTGGCCATGCAACTCTTTCAAAGTTGGGGTCAAGAGATGTGCTGCTCATACTCTGAGGTGCTGGGGCGTGGCCATATAATCCTAAAATTTGGTTTTATGTGTTCCACCACTTTGAGCTATATACCAAGCCCCCATGTACACTATTTTACAATGTGAAATATTTATTAGGATATAAAAACTATTATACAAAGTGTGATTAAATATGTGATATCAAAGACAAAATTACATGACTCCATATTTGGTAATAAAGTACATAATATCAGTACAGCTCATAATATCAGCAGAATATGAGAGAGTCAGAAATTTTGACATAAATAAATATTTGGAGAGTTGATACCTAGGCCATGGCCTTTAGTTCTGAGGTTAGGAAAAAAAAACACCAAGATTGAGAAGAAAACCATATTCACTTATTCAAGATGAATAGATAGTAAGAAAGGTTCAGGGCTTTAATTTTATTTGTAATCTCAAATTCTTAATTTGTTTCCTACACATAATTTTCCAGACATATTTTATATTATCTAATATACATTTTTATTTGGTTTCTGGGCCACATCTGGTGATGCTCAGGGGTTACTCCTGGCTATGCACTTAAAGAAAATAAATAGCTCCTGGCTTGGGGGACATATGGGACATCAGGGGATCGAGCTGCAGTCAGTCTTAGGTTAGCTCATGCAAGGCAAACACCCTACCACTTATGCCACTGCTCGGGCCCTGTCTAGTATATATTTATATGCTCATTAAACCTTACTAACTGCCAATATTTTCAATGAGTAAGAAAAAGGGAGTAAATAAGACAATAAATAGAAAAAATAAATACATAAACTCCTGGCCATACTGGGTGATCATTCTAAAGAAGAGGCAGAAAGTGAAAAAAATAAATAAATATAATTAAGTAATAAATGGAAGCATGTTAGGATGGAGTCTACTATAAAGAAAAATGCCCAGCAGAATAACAGGAATGTCAGCTGTCAAGTCTTATCTGTCATTTGAGTTAGCCTCACAGACACAGAATTTTGAAGGTCATTTGGCTAGCAGTTAGTATTTTTTCTATCACTCATATAATAATTTGAAATTAGTGTAGGAACATAAAGATGATACACATTCATTATCTTATATTTCTGGAAGTCAGAATCCAAATAATAATAATAATCTGACTAGTTTAAACTCAAGTATCTATAGTGCCATTACTTTAGGCCTCGGGGGAAGATTCATTACTTTTTCCTTTTTCAGTGTCTGAGCCCACATGTATTCACTGACCCTCTAAACTCTCCATCCACCGTCACCTCTAATTTTCAATCTGACTCTACCACCACCTTTTTTCAAAAGGCTTTCTAATTGCATCAAGCCTATTGGGCTAACCCAGGGTAACCTTGTCTCCTATTCTTTAACTAAGTCACACCTACAAAACTAATTTTGCCTGCTAAGTAACATCTTTACAATTTCCAGAAATTCAGACATGGACCCTCAGAGGACTTTACTTTGTCTACCACCAATTCTATTCTGTGTGCTTTTTTTCAGTCAAAGGATTAAAAAGATATTGTTTAAAAGTTATCTTAAGTCCTCCTTTCAAAAACGTTTCCTCACTATTCCTCTCCCTCCATGATCCCCTCAGACATTTTTGTCTTTATCCTGATTTTACTGTTCATTTTTAGACTTTCCACAATAAAGATGAGTGTATTTTTCCTGGTGTCCAATAGTTAAAGAACGTGAGGTCGCTGTCATTGATTTGAGGAAGGAAGCTAAGACAGACAGAAAGCACAGTGAGTGAAAAGGTCTCAAAGCAGCAAGGATGCCTGGCATGAAAGAAAAGCAGAGAATATTTTTTAGCTGAGGTAAACAGCATGGAGATGAGGGTCTTAGTAAGGAGATCAGAGAAGTAAAGGAATATACGGGCCAGGTAAAAGTTCAGTTGACCATGTGAAGGCTCACAGGCCTCTTGCATTGTGAGTCATCTGGGTAGACAAAGGCAGCCTGAGCTTTATGTGTGTGATCAGTTCTGGCTGCTCTGATTGATAAGTCAGTTCAGGACATAGAAAAATTCAATTACATATTAAGGAGGTAGGCAAGGAGTTGGACTAGGGCAAACAGGAAGCTGGGGACACTGGTGAAGGAAAGTTTAACAGTGGTTGTGGGATTGATACTGGAAAATTGCATGCCCAGAACTCAACAATGAACAATTTTGTAAATCACAGTCTTGAAAAAATAAAATTTAAAAATAATGAAAAGTTAAAAAAGAGAGAAAGAATAAGTCGCTGGACAAATAGCCGAAAGCAAAACGTTCTAATTGCCTTCATCGTATTAGCTAAGTAAAGAAAATAAATTGTCTTCCTTGTCAACTACCCTTGTCAACTACATTATGGAACAGCCAAACCTTTATCCCATATAAATACTCCCTGGTTTCTGTCTGATCTACAAGACTCAACCTAGTGAACTTCCTTCATTCCTTGCTGCTTCCAAATGTAGATGAAAAATTCTAAGTTCCCTCTGTTTCAGGAAACTCCATTCATTCATTTTGTACACACATACATGTGTTTTGCATATAGACCAAACAGAGACCATCAAACTCCTGAACTCTTGCTGCTCCCAGATGCCAAGAGTCAGGACCCCTCCACCTCCCTGCCCCCTCCGCATCCAGGCAGAGGAAGTAGCAAGGGCTGGAAGGAGCCACTGCTTTAAACTCATTCTCCTCTGGATTTCCTGTCTCCCTCGCTTGCCAAACCTCACTTCAGAAAAGCCAGGCTTCACCTTCTATGAGTCAGGTCAGTGGCGGAAAGAAACCTGATTTCATATCAGGCTGTAACAGATGAGCTTTTTTATTTTCTTTTTTGGTTATATGTGGTCTCGAGCGGAAGCCTGGGCCTCCCATTAATGTCTCTGCCTTCTATGGCTGAATGTGGGCTGCGGTGGAGCTGACCAAAAGGCACCAGCTCACTCCGAAGCCCAGGAAGACAAACAAGGGCAGTGTACGCTGTAGGGGGGCAGATCCACTAGCTTATGGGGTATTTCCTATGTTCCCTGTAACCTGGTGTGTTGCTCATGATGTGATCATCTTCAGACAGGAGATGTGGCTAACTGGGCACTGTGGCCACCCCAGGCACACTGACAGCTAAAAGGGGTCCTCTGTCTCAAGGTCCTTACATCATTTTGGCAGGAGCTCAAGAGCAAAGGCAAAGGGGGAAAGCCGATCAACCAAAGGGCTGGCATAGAAAAAAAAGCAAGAGATACCAACCAGGAGGAACAACTATGTCACTGCCTTCATCTAAGTAGATAGCACTGTGAAATTTGCTTATCATAGGCAAGAAAGTACTTAAACAAACAAAAGAACTATGATACTGTATGGTTTTATATTTCTTCTAGTATTAGTGAAAGTAGTGCCAGCAGAAGTATCTGAAGTAGTAGTAGGAGTATAAGTAGTAACAGTGGGATACTAGTAGTAACAATAGCAGCAGCAGTAATAGTAGTAGTGGTGGTGGTAGTAGTGGTGGGAGTGGTAGTAAGAGTGATAGTGGTACTAGTAGTTGTAGTACAGCAGTACAAGTAGTAGCGGTGATGTTATTAGTAATAATACCAGCAGCAGCACTAGTGATAAAAGTAAATAAAGGGGCCAGAGCAGTGACACAAGCTCCTTGCACACGCTAGCCTAAGACAGACTGCAGTTCGATCCCCGGACATTCAATATGGTGCCCCCAAGCCAGGAGCGATTTCTGAGCTCATAGCCAAGAGAAACCCCTGAGCATCAATGGAGTGGGAAAAAAAAAGTAAATAAAAACAAGTAGGCAAAAAAAAAAATGAGGAATGATTCTTTGCAGAAGCCTTAATGTGTGGCCCAAAAAACAAACAAAAACCCTATAAAATAAGAGAATGGAGAAACAAAGCGAATATACAATGTTTTATATTAACGGTGTTTGATTTCATATTAAAGATATTTGACACTATCTACTTTCAGATAAATTTGTTATAAATAGGTATATGGGGATTTTCTATTGATTTTTGTCCCCTCAGATAGCCTGTGTTTGGTAAACACAAAACGTGCATATTGGCAGGTCTATCAGGAAGAACATGTTTCTTTTTGTCTTTGGGTCACTGAAGAAATAATATCCAAAACCTGCCTGGCAGCATTATGGAGATAACATCACACATATAATTAGCTAGATTCTATGCACAATATTTTATACTCAAGTTTAAAAATACTTGAACTATATATGATTTTTCTAGTACAAGATTAAGATTATGTGATGATTGAGACACCTGGCTGAAATATATTTCACTCTCGTTGCAAAAAGAGATTTCTGGTCTGTACCAAATTCTTGTCCTGATATGAAATACTGATGTAAATTTAAAGGGTTTTTTTATTTTAGATTTTTAAAAAGAAGGGTTGAATTTAGTCATATACAGAATAAGCAACATATATAAAATAAAATGGTATCTCAGATCCAAATAGATTCCTCATTATTTTACTAATATATAATATACACCTCGAAATTTCATCATCGAAATGTCCTCTATTAATGTTCTTTTAAATACTTTGATAGTCTAAAGACTAGCAGGCAATAAACATAAATAAAATTATAATTGAACTTGGTAGTTGGAAAAGAAAAAATCATAATTGATAAGAAGCCAGAAATTTGAAAAGGTTTGAGTCTTTCTGAGCAAACTAGACTGAATTCCTAATATTTGTTCTTTATGACTCTAATCCTAAAATATTACAAAAAAGGAACAAATACTCTCTGATAATAACTTCATAACAAGCAGAATTACTTGATCAAACAATTACAGTTAAAGTTAAAATTACTGTATTGCAGCTAAAGTCAGTGAGTAAATAAATGAAGTTCTGAGTTTTGATCCATAAATGAATAAGAAAACAAAAACACATTGAATAGAGAAGTAGATGATTGTGCATTATTTTCTTTATTCCTTCTTGTCATTGTTGCTATAAGGACAACAAAAAAAATGAAGTTAAATGATGTTTTTTATTTTAATTTTAAAAGCAAACTATAGTATTAAGATTATGGTAAAACTGTTTCTCAAACAATGTTATATCTTAAATATCTTATATCTTACGTAATGTATATCTTTTTTTTTGTTTTTTTTTTTTTGTTTTTTTTTTTTTTTTTTTTGGTTTTTGGACCACACCCGTTTGACGCTCAGGGGTTACTCCTGGCTATGTGCTCAGAAATTGCCCCTGGCTTGGGGGGACCATATGGGATGCCGGGGGATCGAACCGCGGTCCTTCCTTGGCTAGCGCTTGCAAGGCAGACACCTTACCTCCAGCGCCACCTACCCGGCCCCACGTAATGTATATCTTAAATATCTATACAGTCCACATTTATCCATGTCTTCAGTTCATTGATACATACATGTATCTGGATTTTCCTGCATATACAATTTCTATCTCTGCTTAGTTACTTTACACTGATAAAGCCATGGGATAATCTGAAGACTCTATGGGTTTTGGATAATGATGCTATATCAGAAACCAAACCCCATCATTTCTAGACAAAATGCTTTTTATTCATACTTTGGAAGCAATTAAACTCTAACTGCCCAGGGTTCCATCTGGAAACTGGAGTTGGTTCAGAACAACCAACTGAGCATAAAGATGTCAGGGAAATTGGAGACCCATGTTACCTGAGTTGAGGTGGCAGCTTGAACCTGTTACGCACATCATCGAAGCGATTCCCCAGGTAAGGGGTATCCACGGTCACAAATATGGCCTTGTAGCCCATCCTCTCTGCCCGCTTCACTAACTGCTTGGTGACCTCACGGTCTTTGTATATGTAGAGTTGTAGCCAGCGAAGGGCCTCAGGACCAGCCTCAGCTACTTCTTCAATTGAAGAGGTGGCCCAGGAACTCAACATCATGCCTGTTCCCATTGACCTACAGGCTGAAGAAGAAAGGATGTCAAGCAAATCTTCTCATCTACACCATTGCATAGTACCCATGTTGAGGTATGAGTAACAACAAGATCTTTCAGGGCAATGTGGCCCTCAAATAGCTTATGTATATAACAATATGCATTCATTTCCGCATTATAACAATTTTGAAGGCAAAAGTAGGACAAAGATGCTACATTTAGAAGAGTAAAATGAATTTATCTAAATTAAGGCAATTTCTTTGTATGCAGTCCCAGGTTTTATCCCTAGCATCCATATGGTTCCCCAGCTCTACCAGAATTAATCCCTGAATTCTAAGCAGGAATAAGTCCTGAGTACAGCTGTGTATGAACCAAAAACCAAAAGAAACTGGGGCCAGAGATAATGTACTGCAGGTAAGGTCCTTGCATTGCATGCAGCTAACCTAGGTTCAATCACCAGCATTCCATATTCCATTGAGCATATCCAGGAGTAACCTTTGAGAACAGAGCCAGGAGTAACCACCGAGAATGGTAGGGTGTGGCCCCCAAGATATAAAAATTAATCAAATAAATAAATGTCTAATCTTAGGTAACTGTGCTTCCTGTGTAAAACAGAATGTACATACTTATTAAATATATGTTTGTAATGGTTAATTTTATGTTTTAATTTAGTCAAGTAATGATACCCATAGATTTGTTCATACACATCTGAATATGGTTATGAAAGTATTATTTTCAAAGAAATCAAAGAGTTAATTCAATAGGCTTAATATAACAGATTATTTCCTATATGAGGATCATCCTATAAATTGAAAATTTTTTAAATACTGATTTTCAATGAGGAACAGGAAATTTGTAGCTATCTGCAATATCTACCTTTCTATGGTCTACATAATCTACATATTTTTAGATTCTCTTTTTCTTTTTTAATCTCTCATTTGCTCTTTTGCTTGTTCTCTCCTTTTTTCCTCTAGTATTTTTTCTGCTTACATACATGCATCCACTTGAAAGATACTTTTAATGAGCTAATAAATGAGAAAGAGTCATATAACTGTCTTATAACTCTGGGTCAATTTGTATTATAGGCTTTCCACAAAAATTAAGTATTAAAATTAAAGTCAGATCCAATGTCATTTCATTTATACAAGTATCCCATCACATATTCCTATATCAAATAAAAGTAAAAGTAGTTGCCAAAGTAACAATGATGAGAATCAAATGCTATTTTATTGATAAATTTGCTCTGAAAAATTAAAATCTTCCATCCTTCTCAAACCTTAGTGAATGGCCAAATTCCTTGCGGTGTTTATGAAATACATTTCTGCATTTCTCATTCAGTATATCTAAGAGAGAACCCAAAATGTACCATTCTGACTAGGTAATGCTGATGCTGCCAGGACTAGGCCGCTCTTCACATTTAAGTAGGCAGTAATTTTATCATTTGAAAGTAAACTCTATGGTCCATGGAAATAAAGTGAATCTTATATTTTAAAATGTTACCTTTTCTGTGCTCTTCAATGTGTTTTTGTTCTCATTTGTGTTTACTTGTTTTTGTTTGTTTATTTGCAGGGTGACGGGGTGGTTCAGACCATATCTGATGGCACTCAGACACTTTTCTTTATTCTGTCTTCTGGAGTCATTCCTAGTAGTGGTCAGGGTCCTCAAAAGAACATTTGAAAGAAACAAAATTGTGACCCATTGACAAAATTAAAAAGATCTGAGCTGGAAATTATCTTGCCGATGGGTCACAAATTTGTTCCCTCCAAATGTTTCTTTGAGAATTTTTCTCACGGGGAATCATGACTTGCAAAAATATTGTCAAAAAACACATTTTATTAAGTAATAACATATAAACATCTGGACTATTGTCTGATTTTCATTAAGATTTGTAAATATGGAAAATAGCTTCAAGCCATCCACTGCTGTTTAGAAGAAATACCATGGGATGTTGGTTGTTTGATTCTGAATCCCCTAATCATTAATTTACCACAAAGAATATGTTCTGAAGAGGATGTGACCCAATTAAGGTCACATAAATATCACCATGTGGGTCACACGAACACTAGTAGTGGAGTGAAATGAGAATCCAGCATGCTTGACCACTCTTCCAGGGAAATAATTTCTGAGTTCTAGAAGAACTCTCAGATGCCCCCTCTAAAATCTTTACTACCCAGCATAAAAGAGGTACTCCCGGGGCCAGAAAGATAGCATGGGGGCAGGGTGTTTGCTTGGAATGCAGATGGACAGTGGTTTGAATCCCAGCATCCCATATGGTCCCCCGAGCCTGTCAGGAGCAATTCTGAGCACAGAGCCAAGAGGAATCCCTGAGCGCTGCTGGGTGTGGCCCCCCAAAAAATAGGGGAAAAAAGGTACTCCCACAATACCCTAGGCCCATGACACCCAAGAGAGCAGATTGGTAATTAAAAAGGAATTCTACCACATTAATAGCTCCAGTAAGTATGGAGACTTGGAAATGTATACTGCAATGTGGTCTCACAAAGGAATTCAGTCAAGAGAGACACCATTTTCTGTAAAGAGATAAGGACTTTTTCCTTTGGTAAACCATTATAGACATTTTAAAGACCAATTTAAGTTTAAAAACACAAAAGAAAGTTGGAGCCTGGGATTTGTATGGATCATTCAAGAAATACAGTCACAGAGCCGAAAATAAGTTACTATATAAGATGGCAATTTTATTGGTTAAAATGCTATAATACTCCTGGTTTAATCGATAAATTATTATATCTCTAAAGTATAGCATCCCTCGAATCTTTTCAATATACTATAACTCCCCCCACTCAACATAGCACTAGATGCCTCCCAAATCCAGTAATTTAAAGGTTTGTGTATGAAAGACATAGGGGTATCCAGATGTCATTAGAATCTCAGAGGCCAGTATGTAAATAATTTTTCTAATTAGCTAAAGTCTTCTGTTGTTTTAAATATATAATGTATAACTTTGCTTAGAGAAAAATATATTCCTTATATATTATACCACCCTTTGTGGAAACAAAAATTATATACAGTTTTTGGATTGTTTCAGGGAAATTCCCAATGGTTCTCAAGGACTACACCCTGCTAATTGCTCAGGAGACACTTCCAGCAGTTCCCAGGAGACCAGGTGGTACTAAGAATTGAACCTGGTCCTCACATATGCAAAGTATATAATCAACTCATTATCTTTCTCTGGTCCCAAGGAATTGAATGTTATCAATGATCTAACATAGTCCAACTTCATCAATAAGTTCTTATTAAAATATCCCAGTCTATGGAGTAAAATATCTTTGAAGTTCACTCTATGTTTACTTTTTATTTTCTATAATGTAACATTTATCTTCTCTTTCTCAAAAGCAGAAATAGACACATTTCATTTAACAAAGAGGAGTATTCAATTTGCATGGAGTTCTGTTTCCAATTTGCTCCATAATATTTAACGAAGCTTATATGGGCAGCATTTTCGTGACTCCTGGAAAATTGAGTTCACCTTTGAAGATATCTAGTTAAAACAAAATCTGTCTCCTACCCATAACAAAGATTCTTAACGTTAATTCAAGTCTAAAAATCATAAATTATAAATGTATAAATTAGTCAACATATAATAGATAGAATAGTTCCAAAAGGCTATACTACTGTATAAATATTGATCCCATCGGGTATTCCAAGACTATTTCTTTTTTTTTTTTAATAATTTTATTGTGATCAACATGAGTTACAAGTCTTTCACAGTAATATTTAAAGTACATAGTGATATTGAATCAGGGATATTCCCACCACCAGTGTTGTCTTCCTTCCAACCCTGTTCCCAGCATTCCCCTTTTTTGTCCCCCAGACTGTTAGTATAACTGGTTCCCTCTCTGTATAGCTTGTTGAAGATTGCATATCGATTCTGTTGTTGACTTTGGATTTGATGTTTAATTCTGATCATTTTTTTTATTTCTACTCAATGTTCGGTATCATCCATTTTTTCCCCCTCAATTCATGAGGTACAACAGGATGATTCAAGTTATGTGGTTCTGTTTTAAAAAAAATAAAAGTTAAAAAAGAAAAAATTAAAAACCAAAATATAACAAACAAAACCAACAAACAAAGGAAGGAGGGTTGTTGTGGCAAGGTTTTTGTTTGTTTTTGTTTTGTTTTGTTTTTGCATAGGCATAGTAAATACTGGGGAAATTAGAAAGGGAAGTTCCTTGGCCTAAAAGATCCAGGGTATTTCTGCCCTTGAAGCATACTGTCATGGGAATAACTACAGGCTCTGTACATGCTCCTTTTCACACCCCAAGGGAATTTTTGGTGCCAGGAAACTTTCCACTCAATTGTGGATGACAGAATAAGGCCTCTAACTAGAGATCTTGGTATCTGTACAAGTCACAGGATGAAGCCTAAGATAGCATCTTTCTTTATGGTTCTAGCAGTTCTGTTCCATCACTGTTGTTGTATCCAAGACTATTTCTTTACTTCCCCTGTCCTCTTTAATTCTTCCTAAAAAATTTTTTTTCAAAGATAGACGTGGAAAAAAGAGATATTTTGTTCATGAGCTGACAGATTTAGGACTCAAACCCAGGGCCTCATAGATGCAAGGCAAGGGCTCTACTGCAGAAAAAATATTCAGCCTTTAGACACTCTAATTTTTAAAACTCTGTTATATTTAGTTTATATTTACTATTCCTTATCTTACTCATTTAAAGTATTATATATTCGTCAGAAAAATAAATGCATAAAGCATACGGGCATGCACTCCCATCATTCACAGAGATAAAAAAAATTCTTGGATTTTCAGATATCAGAGATGAAGTCATTTAAATTATGTGGGGAATAATATCTATATTTTAGAAAGACATCTGCTGGTTTGAGTCAATAAACCTGGTCTTCAATCCTATTTAGTTTATAAACCAGAGTTTATCTTCTGACAGCAATAGCCACAGTTGCTGGTTAGAACAATAGGACCCAGTTCACAATATCACACTCACCCATCTGTGAGTGAAACATTCACAGTTTCCAGTGAAAATGCTCAAGCCATGCAATAGTGAAGCATTAAGTGAAATAATACAGAATACTATGTATTGGGAGGAAGATAGGAAAAGGGGTGGGTGATAAGGTCCTTCATAGTTTTCTTCAATTTCACAATTTTTTGTAATCTCATTTGACTCTCTTCTTCAAAGGTGTTTATGCTCAAGGTACCATGCCTCATGTCCTTTGCAAATAATGGTAAATGCTCATAATCTATGGAAATGAATCTCTCAAAAGGGAGAGAAATCAGGGGCTGTATAGATAGTACAGCAGGCAGGGCATTAGCCTTTCAGGCAGCCATAGTTCAATCCCCAGTAGACTTTATGGCCTCCTCAGCATACCAGGTCTGATTCCTGAGCAAAGTCTAGGAGAAAATCCTGAGCACAGATGAAATATGATCAAAATAAGGAGAAAAAAAGAAGAAAAATCTTCATCAGGACAAGGAATTAGGGCCTAAATACAGATATAATATCATGGAAGATAGTCCTACTTTTCTACAGTTCCACATTGTATATTTACTGGAAAACCAGTGACAATGCAATAGCAAATATTCAAGAAGTGTGACAATAACATGGTCTTCTCCTGATCTCATTCTTTAAGATAATTTTCCCACTGGTCCCCATGGAGGAAGTTGCAGAATATCATTAAAGAGTTGACACCATTTGCAGGAAGGAAGGAAGGAAGGAAGGAAGGAAGGAAGGAAGGAAGGAAGGAAGGAAGGAAGGAAGGAAGGAAGGAAGGAAGGAAGGAAGGAAGGAAGGAAGGAAGGAAGGAAGGAAGGAAGGAAGGAAGGAAGGAAGGAAGGAAGGAAGGAAGGAAGGAAGGAAGGAAGGAGGAAGGAAGGAAGGAAGGAGGGAGGGAGGGAGGGAGGGAGGGAGGGAGGGAAGGAGGGAGGGGAGAGGGAGGGAGGGGAGAGGGAGGGAGGGAGGGGAGAGGGAGGGAGGGAGGGGAGAGGGAGGGAGGGAGGGAGGGGAGAGGGAGGGAGGGAGGGGAGAGGGAGGGAGGGAGGGGAGAGGGAGGGAGGGGAGAGGGAGGGAGGGAAGGAGGCAGGGAGGGAGGAGAGGAGGGAGGGAGGGGGGAAATATTCTCAAAGAATGGGAACAGATGAAAATAGAGGTCTTTAATTCCACAGGGGGAAAAACATAAGAATTTTGGAGTTCCAGAGACCCAGGAAGACCATTTCCATAAAGAATCAACAGTCAAGGACAAAATATCAGAGAAACTCCTAGTGGTAGAGTGCATCCTGCATGCCCAAAAATTATTAGCTAAAAGAGATCCAAAGAAAAGCACCCAAAGACACATATTAGTCACAATGATTAATCCCATGGATAGGGATAGAATACTAAAACAGTAAGATCAAAAAGGGAAAATACATTCAAAGGAGCATCCTTAAGATTTTCAGCAGATCTGTCACAAAAAGTCCTCAAGGCCTGAAGGCAGTGGTGGGATAGAGTAACAAAACCCAATGAAATGAAAGCTTTGCCAATAATACTTTAGCCAACCTGACTCACATTTACATTGGAAGGAAGAATAAATAGCTTCGTGGATTAACAACAGCTCAGAAACTTTAAAGACTCAAAACAACAAACCGAAATGTCTACTTTAAGACAGGGCAAACCAATAGGCACATCAAACTCCTACATAAATATTATACTAAATCCCATGACAATTATCTCTCTCAACTTCAATGAACTAAGTGCATCAGTTAAGAGAATAGTGTCAAAATGGAACATAAAACTGAATCCAACGTTCTATGGTCTACAAGAAATACATCTGAATAGTCAGAACACATAAAGACTCAAAAACAAAGATTGGAGAACAATAATCCAAGCAAACAACCCCCTTAAAATAGCTGGAGTGGCCGTATTAATATCAGATGACATAGACTTCAGACTTAAAAAAATTATAAGGGACAGAGATGGACATTTTGTAATAATCAAGGGATATGTATATCAGGAAAAATCATTATTCGAAGCAAATATGTACCCAATGAGGGACCAGCAAAATATTTAAAACAATTGTTAACAAATTTGAAAGAAGACATCAATAGCAACACAATAATAGTGGGAAACTTCAACACCACCATGTTACCCCTTATAGATCAACCAGACTGAAAACTAAGAATAATGTACTAGCTCTGAAAGAAGAAATTAAATAAGATGAACTTATATATATATGGCTCTCCAACCTCAGAAACCTGGATGCACATTCTCCAGAATAGGCCACATTCTGGCCCCAAAACATACTTCCATTAAATCAATAGAATAGAAATTTTATGAGCTACCTAATTTCATAATTCCATCATAATGCACTGAAATTAGAAATGAATTACAAATAGACACTGAGTAAAACTTTAATACGTAGAAATGAAACAGCTCACTTCTGAACAAACTAGTGGGTGAGAAACTAAATCAGAGGAAATCAAAAGATTCCTGAAAAAAATGCAAACAAAGACACAAATTATCAGAATTTGTGGGACACAACAAAAAAATTACTAAGACAAAAATTTATAGCTTTATAAGAACTCATCAGGAGGGAAGACGGGGCCTACATAAATAACTTAATGAGCACAGCTTATAAAATGTCAAAGTGATAAACAAAATGAACCAATATGCATAAAAGGAAATAACGAAGCTTAGAGCATAAATTAATAAATTGGAAATCCGATAAACATCTAAAAGATCAATGAAAGCAAGAGTTGGTTCTTTGACACACAAAAAAAGATTCATAAACCACTAGCAAATCTCACAAAGAAAGTGAGAAAGAGAAACTTAATAAACTGACTTAGAAATGAAAAGGAGGAGATCACTACAGATACTAAAGAAATTCAAAGGGTTATCAAACTTCTCTGAGAAACTCTCTGCCATAGAACAAGAAAACCTGGAATAAATGGATAAATTCTTGGACTCTTTAATTTCCAAGGATGAACCAGATGATCTAGAACAGATATATCACAACTGAGGAAATTAAAATGGTGATAAAAAGTCTTCTCGCCAAAAACAGCCCAGGCCCTGATAGATTCACTAACGAATTCTTTTAAACCTTTCAAGAGTGTTGATGTATGGCAGTTGGACTTAGACATGTTCCTTGGATCACACCACTGTAATGACAGTTGAACATGTACACTCACTAGACATTCTCTTGAATATGTCCCCCCCACCCCGTCATTCTGGGTATAAAAGGAAAACTTGGACAGTTGCAGGAGTGCCCAGAGCAGCGCCTGCTGGTCCACACAGGGCCAGAGAAAAGCATCACAGAGATGCTGCCTGCTTTGTATCTATTCCTTTCTCTTTAATTTTTGAACCCAGGCCCCCCCTGACTCCTCTGGCTGGTGAATTTCCAATTATCTGTTGGGTGGGGATCTAGAAGATAAAAAAAAATAGAGTTTGGGGAGAAGGGAAGAAGGGAAAAAAGGCAGAGAGCCAGAGGAGAAAGCAGCAGAGAGGAAGATGCTTGGAATAAGCTTAGCATAGAAGCCATTTGAGAAAAAGCATATGGCGGATATGGTCTTGGGATAAAGCTGGCTGACTCAGATGAAACTTTAACTGACTGCTTGTGATTATTTCTCTGCTGTTACCTTGCATTTTCATACCCTTCTGTAAAGGGGACGTGCTGTGCCAAGAAAGGCCTCACCCCAATACGTGGACAGTAGACATTATGTTTTATATTGAAACAACAATAGGCACTTAAGCACAGAAACAGGACCTGAGAATGCAAGAAGATCTCAGTCAGCTTTGGTGAGTACCTTGACTTTTGGGTGGGTAATCTCCGCTTTCCTGAGCTGGACTGAGAATGTAAAGTCCAAGACGCACATGGTGCCTATTCTGAATATGGCAGAGACTCCTTCAGGCAGGAGCACAGAGGGAAGAACTGAAAAATTGGAGCACCTCCTACTGGCCTAGTTCCCCTACCTTTCTCCTACCAAAGGTGACTTTTCTGAGGACCTCTGCCTCCCAATCTGCAGAAACTTATATAAAGCACTGATTAGGAAGAAGCCAGAAAGAAAGCTCCATTGTAAGAAGACGGGCAGCAGAAGACCTAGTTCCCCAACCCAGATTACAGCCTGGAAGACCTAGGCATCCTAAAACAGAAGAAGAAGGCGAGACTGAGAGCACAAACCCCGCCAAATCTCAACTCGAGAACAAAGCTCAGCAAAACCCAGCAAAGGAGAAGCTGTTTTTCAGAACCTCCTGCATCTTAACTGTGTTTCAGGTTAATTTCTTTCTTCTTTCTTTCTTTCTTTCTTTCTTTCTTTCTTTCTTTCTTTCTTTCTTTCTTTCTTTCTTTCTTTCTTTCTTTCTTTCTTTTTCTTTCTTTCTTTCTCCTATCTTCCTTCCTTTCTTTCTTCTTTCTTTCTTCTTTCTTTCTTTTTTCTTTCTTTCTTTCTTTCTTTCTTTCTTTCTTTCTTCTTCCTTCCTTCCTTCCTTCCTTCTTTCCTTCTTTCTTTCTTTCTTTCTCTCTCTTTCTTTCTTTCTTTCTTTCTTTCTCTCTCTCTCTTTCTTTCTTTCTTTCTTTCTTTTTCTCTCTCTTTCTTTCTTTCTTTCTCTCTCTCTTTCTTTCTCTCTCTCTCTCTTTCTTTCTTTCTTTCTTTCTTTCTTTCTTTCTTTCTCTCTTTCTTTCTTTCTTTCTTTCTTTCGTTTTTGGGTCACACCCAGCAGCACTCAGGGGCTACTACTAGCTCTATGCTCAGAAATCGCCCCTGGCAGGCTCAAGTGGGGGGACCTTATGGGATGCCACATAGGGGATTCGAACCACCGGCCTTCTACATGCAAGGCAAACGCCTTACCTCCATGCTATCTCTCTGGCCCCGATCAAGTTAATTTCTTGACTCTATATGCACCAGTCATTGTCTTGTTGGTTAAATGTGTTTTATCTGTATGGTTCTTACTGTTTTGTTCTAAGACACAGAACAAACAGAAAATTTTATATCTAACTTTAATGGTTTAATATTAGTTTGCACAATTCTGGAGAAATGCATAATGTTAGTTTTAACAGCTTTCAGATATCCTAGTGAATGTTTTCCAATTACTATGATGTTTTATTGTGTATCTTATGTAGCAACTTATTTTCAAACTGCATTATCTGAAAATAATGTGGTTTTGTTTAGAGAAGTTTATGAAAAGAAACTTAGATGTTTTAGACTTATTAATAATGCTTGGTGTAATAATGCTAGGAATTTCAAACTATAAGTTCAGAAAAGTTTTATTGTTTAAGCTTTAAGAAGTCTAGGGAAAAATTTGTGATATGTATAAGATATGAAAAAGGCTGACTTTTGAGAAAAATTGTATATAATTTAAACTTTGATACTTTAAGTTCTGACATGGAGTTTCCACATCTGTCTAAGAGCAGGAGAACAAAAGTTTTGTAACTTCTCTTTTTTTTGTAAAGCAAAAATATGGAAAATGTAAAGTATCCCTTCACCAATGCCCTAAGATTTCTGTTGAAGTGTTAATCACACCTGGATTACAGGGCTGCACCCCATCCTGGTGGGGAGGAATCTAGAGGCTTAAAAAAAAAAGAGCTTGGCTGGAGGGGAGGGAGGAAGGAGAAAGAGGCAGAAATCCAGAGGAGAAATAGCAGAGAAGAAGCTGCTTGCAGTAAGATTAGCATGGAAGCCATGTGATTAAAAGCCTTGAAACAAAGCTAGCTGACTCTGATGAAACTTTAACAGACTGCTCATGAATTATTTCTCCATTATTACTACCCTGCATTCTTCAGACCCATCCTTCAAAGGTGCTAAAGTGCTGGGCTGTGCCATGCAAAGAAAGGCTTCACCCAGACCCATGGACATTAGACATTATATTTTATATTAAATCAACAAAGGGCATCCAGATAGGAAAGGAAGAAGTCAAGTTCTCACTGTTTGCAGATGACATGATACTATATAAATCCTCAAAGACTTTACCAAAAGTATGCTAGAAGAAATAGATACAAATAGTAAAGTGGCAGGCTACAAAATTAACACACAAATATTAATGGCCTTCTTATATACAGCAATAGAGAAGAAGAAAAATTAAAAATAATCCCATTCACAATAGTACCACATAAACTCAAATAACTTGGAATCATCCTAACTAAAAAGGTGAAGGACCTTTACAAAGAAAACTACAAAACACTGCTTCAAGAAATAAAAGAAGATGCAGGAAATGGAGATATAAGCCTGTTTATTAATTGGGAGTATTAACATCATTAAAATAGTAATACTCCCAAAGCATTGTACAGATTTAGTGAAAT